>NW_012306410.1:0-2731 GCF_000151885.1 Dipodomys ordii
GCAGAAGAAGAATGCTAGCATGATGAAGTAGGAGAATGCAGGAGATTGCAGAAGAAGCAGAATCTGGAGAATGATGATGGAGATCCATAAGGATAAGCAGAAGCAGAAAGAGAAGCAAAAGCAGATTTATAAGCAGAAGGAGAAGCAGAAGAAACAGAATAAGCAGAGGCAGTAGCAGAAGAAGCAGAAGATGCAGAAGTAGAAGGAGAAGCTCAAGGATATGCAGAAGAACGGGAAGGAGAAGGAGAAACAGAAGGAGAAGCAGAAAGAGAAGCTGATGAAGGAGCAGGAGACGGAAAAGCAGCAGGAGAATCAGAAAAAGCAGCAGAAGGAGAAGCAGGAGATACAGAAACAGGAGAAGCAGAAGTAGAAGAATCAGGAGAAGGACAAGAAGAAGAAGCAGAAGGAGAAGCAGAAACAGAAGGAGAAGCAGAAAGAGAAGGAGGGGAAGCAGAAGAAGCAGAAGCAGGAGAAGCAGAAGCATAAGAATCTGAAGAAGCAGAAGCAGAACCTGAAGCAGAAGGAGAAGCAGGAGAAGCAGAAGAAGCAGAATCTGGAGAATCAGAATGACAAGCTGAAGGAGAAGCAGAAGCAGAAAGAGAATCAAATGCAGAAGGAGAAGCAGAAGAATCAGAAGAAGTAGAAGCAGTAGAAGTTGTAGCAGAAGCAGAAGGAGAAGCCGAAAGAAAAGCAGAAGAACAAGAAGGAGAAGGAGAAACAGAAGGAGAAGCAGAAGGAGAAGCAGAAAGAGAAGCAGGTAAAGCAGAAGAAGAAGAAGCAGAAGGAGAATCAGAAGGAGAAGCAGAAGAAGGAGAAGGAGAAGCAGAAGCAGAAGAAGATGCAGAAGGAGAAGCAGGAGAAGCAGAAGCAGAAGGAGAAGCAGGAAAAGCAGAAGAAGCAGAAGCAAAAGGAGAAGCAAAAGAAGGAGAAGCAGAAGCAGAAGAAGAAGCATAAGGACAAGCACAAGCAGAAGGAGATGCAGAAGGAGAAGCAGGAGAAGCAGAAGAAGCAGAAGATGAAGGAGCAGCAGAAGTAGGAGGAGAAGGAGGAGAAGCAGAAGCAGAAGGAGAAGCAGAAGCGGAATGAGAAGCAGAAAGAGAAGCAGGAGAAGCACAAGAAGCAGAAGCAGGAAAAGCCGAAAGAGAAGAAGCAGAAACAGAAGCATAAGTAGAAGGAGAAGCAGCAGAAGAAGTAGAACCAGAAATTCAGGCAGGAGAAACAGAAGAAGCAGAAGCAGAAAGAGAATCAAAAAGAGAAGCAGAAGGAGAAGTAGAAGAAGCAGCAGAAGGAGAAGCGGAGGAAGAATCAGAAAAACAAGCAGGAGAAGCAGAAGCAGAAAGAGAAGTAGAAGCAGAAGAAGCAGAAGAAGCAGAAGCAGAAGAAGAAGCAGTAGTATCATAAGAAGCAGAAGCAGGAGAAGCAGAAGCAGAAGAACAAGAAGAAGCATAAGAAGCAGAAGCAAAGGGAGAAACAGAAGGAGGAGAAGGAGCAGCAGAAGGTGAAGCAGTAGGAGATGGAGAAGCAGAAAGAGAAGCAGAAACAGAAGGAGAAGAAGAAGGATTAGTTGGAGAATCAGAAGAAGCAGAAGCAGAAAGAGAAGCAGAACCAGAAGGAGAAGCAGAAAGAGGAGAAGGAGAAGGAGAAGCCGAAAGAGAAGCAGAAAGAGAAGCAGAACGAGAAGCAGGAGAAGCAGAAGCAGGAGAACAAGAAGCAGAAGAAACAGAAGAAGGAGAAAAAGCAGAAGCAGAAGGAGTAGCAGAAACAGAAGGAAAAGCAGAATGGGAAACAGGAGAAGCAGAAGAAGCAGCAGCAGGAGAAGCAGAACCATAAGAATTCGAAGAAGCAGAAGCAGAACCTGAAGCAGAAGGAGAAGCAGGAGAAGCAGAAGAAGCAGAATCTGGAGAAGAAGGAGAACCAGAAGGAGAAGCAGAAGCAGAAAGAGAAGCAAAAGCAGTAGGAGAAGCACAAGGAGAAGCAGAAGAAACAGAAGAAGCAGATGCAGTAGCAGAAGAAGCAGAAGATGCAGAAGCAGAAGGAGAAGCAGAAGGAAAAGCAGAAGAACGAGAAGAAGGAGAAACAGAAGGAGAAGCAGAAAGAGAAGCAGAAGAAGGAGCAGGAGACGGAAAAGCAGCCGGAGAATCAGAAAGAACAACAGAAGGAGAAGGAGGAGATGCAGAAACAGGAGAAGCAGAAGTAGAAGAATCAGGAGAAGGACAAGAAGCAGAAGCAGAAGGAGAAGCAGAAACAGAAGGAGAAGCAGAAAGAGAAGGAGGGGAAGCAGAAGAAGCAGAAGCAGGAGAAGCAGAAGCAGTAGAAAAAGAATAAGCATAAGAAGAAGAATCAGAGGGAGAAGTAGAAGAAGGAGAAGGAGCAGCAGAAAGAGAAGTAGAAGGAGAATCAGAAGGAGAAGCAGAAGAAGGAGTAGCAGAAGCAGAAGAAGCAGCAGCAGGAGAAGCAGAAGCAGAAGAAGATGCAGAACGAGAAGCAGGAGAAGCAGAAGAAGCAGAAGCAGAAGGAGAAGCAGAAGTAGGAGAAGGAGAAGGAGAAGGAAGGGCAGCAGAAGCAATAGGAGAAGCAGAAGAAGAAGCAGAAGCAGAATGAGAAGCCGTAGAAGCAGAAGAAGCCGGAAAAGCGGAAGCTGAAGAAAGAGAAGAAGAAGAAGAAGAAGAAGAAGAAGAAGAAGAAGAAGAAGAAGAAGAAGAAGAAGAAGAAGAAGAAGAAGAAGAGGTGA
>NW_012306411.1:0-2730 GCF_000151885.1 Dipodomys ordii
GGAGAAGCAGGAGAAGCAGAAGAAGCAGAAGATGAAGGAGAAGCAGAAGTAGGAGAAGGAGAAGGAGGAGAAGCAGAAGCAGAAGGAGAAGCAGAAGCGGAATGAGAACCAGAAAGAGAAGCAGGAGAAGCAAAAGAAGCAGAAGCAGGAGAAGCCGAAAGAGAAGAAGCAGAAGAAGCAGAATCGGAAGCAGAAGTAGAAGCAGAAGCAGAAGGAGAAGCAGCAGAAGAAGTAGAACCAGAAATTGAGGCAGGAGAAACAGAAGAAGCAGAAACAGAAGGAGAAGCAAAAAGAGAAGCAGTAGGAGAAGTAGAAGAAGCAGCAGAAGGAGAAGCAGCAGAAGAAGCAGAAAAACAAGCAGGAGAAGCAGAAGCAGAAAGAGAAGTAGAAGCAGAATTAGCAGAAGCAGAAGAAGAAGCAGTAGAAGCACAAGAAGCAGAAGCAGGAGAAGCAGAAGCAGAAGATATAAAAGAAGCATAAGAATCAGAAGCAGAGGGAGATGCAGAAACAGAAGGAGAAGCAGAAAGAGAAAGAGGGGAAGCAGAAGAAGCAGAAGCAGAACCTGAAGCAGAAGGAGAAGCAGGAGAAGCAGAAGAAGCCGAATCTGGAGAAGCAGAATGAGAAGCTGAAGTAGAAGCAGAAGCAGAAAGAGAATCAAAAGCAGAAGGAGAAGCAGAAGAAACAGAAGAAGCAGAAGCAGTAGCAGTTGAAGCAGAAGCAGAAGGAGAAGCAGAAGGAAAAGCAGAAGAACGAGAAGGAGAAGGAGAAACAGAAGGAGAAGCAGAAGGAGAATCAGAAGGAGAAGCAGAAGAAGCAGAAGGAGAAGCAGAAGGAGAAACAGAAGCAGAAGAAACAGCAGAAAGACAAGCACAAGCAGAAGAAGATGCAGAAGGAGAAGCAGGAGAAGCAGAAGAAGCAGAAGCAGAAGGAGAAGTAGAAGAAGGAGAAGGAGAAGGAGAAGGAAGAGCCGCAGAAGCAATAGGAGAAGCAGAAAGAGAAGCAGAAGCAGAATGAGAAGCAGAAAGAGAAGCAGTAGAAGCAGAAGAAGCAGGAAAAGCAGAAGCAGAAGAAAGAGAAGAAGACGAAGATGAAGAAGAAGAAGCATAAGGAGAAGCATAAGGAGAAGCATAAGGAGAAGTATAAGGAGAAGCAGTAGAAGCAGAAGAAGCAGAAGCAGGAGAAGCAGAAGCAGAAGAAAAAGAATAAGCAAAAGAAGCAGAAGCAGAAGCAGTGGGAGAAGCAGAAGAAGAGAAGAGAAGGAGCAGCAGAAGGAGAAGCAGAAGCAGAAAGAGAAGCAGAAACAGTAGGAGAACAAGAAGGAGAAGCAGGAGAATCAGAAGAAGCAGAAAGAGAAGGAGAAGAAGGAGAAGCAGAAGTAGAATCCGAAGAAACAGAAGAAGAAGAAGGAGAAGAAACAGAAGCAAAAGAAACAGAAGAAAGAGAAGAGCAGAAGCAGAAGCAGAAGGAGAAGCAGAAGCAGAAGGAGAAGCAGAAAGAGAACCAGGAGAACCAGAAGAAGCAGGAGAAGCAGAAGCAGAAGAAACAGGAGAAGCCGAAGAAGCAGAAGCAGAATCTGAAGCAGAAGGAGAAACAGAAGAAGCACAATCTGAAGCAGAAGCAGAAGAAACAGAAATAGTAGAATAAGCAGAAGCAGAAGCACCAGGAGAAGCAGAAGAACAAGAAGGAGAAGGCGAAAGAGAAGGATTAGGAGTAGGAGAAGCAAAATGATAAGCTGAAGCAGAAAGAGACGCAGAAGGAAAAGCAGCAGGAGAAGTAGGAGAAGCAGGAGAAGCAGAAGCAAGAGAAGCAGAAGAAACAGAAGACGCAGAAGCAGAATGAGAAGCAGAAGGAGAAATTGAAGCAGAAGGAGAAACAGAAGGAGAAGCAGAAGAAGGAGAAGTAGAAGCAGAAAGAGAAGCAGAACGTGAAGCAGGAGGAGCAGAAGAAGGAGAAGCAGAAACAGAAGAAACAGAAGAAGGAGAAGAAGCAGAAGCAGAAGGAGAAGCAGAAACAGAAGGAAAAGCAGAAAGAGAAGCATGAGTAGCAGAAGAAGAAGCAGCAGGAGAAGCAGAAGCAGAAGAAGCCGAAGAAGCAGAAGCAGAACTGAAGCAGAAGGAGAAGCAGAAGAAGCGGTATCTGGAGAAGCAGAAGGAGAAGCAGAAGGAACAGAAGAAGCAGAGGTAGTAGCAGAAGAAGCAGAAGATGCAGAAGCAGAAAGAGAAGCAGAAGGAAAAGCAGAAGAACGAGAAGGTGAGGGAGAAGGAGAAACAGAAGGAGAAGCAGAAAGAGAAGCAGAAGAAGGAGCAGGAGAAGGAAAAGCAGCAGGAGAAGCAGAACGAGCAGCAGAAGGAGGAGCAGGAGATGCAGAAACAGGAGAAGCATAAGCAGAACAAACAGGAGAAGGACAAGAAGCAGAAGCAGAAAAAGAAGCAGAAACAGAAGGAGAAACAGAAATAGAAGGAGGGGAAGCAGAAGAAGCAGAAGCAGGAGAAGCAGAAGCATAAGAATCCGAAGAAGCAGAAGGAGAACCTCAGGCAGAAGGAGAAGCACGAGAAGCAGAAGAAGCAGAATCTGGAGAAGCAGAAGGAGAAGCAGAAGGAGAAGCAGAAGCAGAAAGAGAATCAAAAGCAGAAGGAGAAGCAGAAGAAACAGAAGAATTAGAAGCAGTAGCAGTTGTAGCAGAAGCAGAACGAGAAGCAGAAGGAAAAGCAGAAGTAAAAGAAGGGGTGA
>NW_012306412.1:0-2730 GCF_000151885.1 Dipodomys ordii
GCTTCTTCGGCTCTCCTATTCTCTGCTTCTGCTCTCTACTCTCTGCTCTCTGTTCTCATCTGCTTCTCATCTGCTCTCTTCTCATCTGTTCATCTCTGCTCTCTCCTCATCTGTTTCTTTTGCTCTGTTTCTCTGCATCATCTCTCTGTATCTTCTGATTCTACATCTGCTTCTCTTTCTCCTCTTTCTGCTTCTACTTCTGCATCTTCTGATTCTCCTCTTTCTCTTTCTTCTTCTCCTTCTGTTTCTGCTTCTCTTTCTGCTTCTGCTTCTCTTTCTGCTGCTCCTTCTCCTTCTCCTTCTTCTGCTTCTCCCACTGCTTCTGCGTTTGCTTCATTTGCTTATTCTTTATCTTCTGCTTCTCCTGCTTCTGCTTCTCCTGCTTCTGCTTCTCCTGCTTCTACTGCTTCTCCTGCTTCTACTGCTTCTCCTTCTTCTTCTTCTTCTTCTTCTTCTTCTTCTTCTTCTTCTTCTTCTTCTTCTTCTTCTTCTCCTTCTCCTTCTCCTTCTTCTTCTTCTTCTTCTTCTTCTTCTTCTTCTTCTTCTTCTTCTTCTTCTTCTTCTTCTTCTTCTTCTTCTTCTTCTTCTTCTTCTTCTTCTTCTCTTTCGTCTGCTTCTGCTTTTCCTGCTTCTTCTGTTTCTACTGGTTCTCTTTCTGCTTCTCATTCTGCTTCTTCTTCTCCTTCTGCTTCTCCTATTCCTTCTGCTGCCCTTCCTTCTCATACTCCTTCTCCTACTTCTGCTTCTCCTGCTTTTGCTTCTTCTGCTTCTCCTGCTTCTCCTTCTGCATCTTCTTCTGCTTCTGCTTCTCCTTCTGCTGCTTCTTATGCTTCTGCTTCTCCTTCTTCTGCTTCTCCTTCTGCTTCTCCTTCTGCTTCTCCTTCTGCTTCTCGTTGTCTTCTGATTCTCCTTCTGCTCTTCCTACACCTAATCCTTCTCTTTCTCCTTCTCCTTCTTCTTCTTCTGCTTCTCGTTCTGCTTCTGCTTCTTCTGCTTGTTCTGTTTCTTCTGCTTCAGGTCCTGCTTCAGCTTCTTCGGCTTCTTCTGTTTCTTCTGCTTCTGCTTCTCCTGCTACTGCTTCTTCTGCTTCTCTTTCTGCTTCTCCTTCTGCTTCTGCTTCTCCTTCTGCTCCTTCTCCTTCTTCTGTTTCTTCTTCTTCTGCTGCTTCTCCCGCTTCTGCTTCTTCTGCTTCTCCTTCCTTTCCTCTGCTTCTTCTTCTCCTTCTTCTGCTTCTATTTCTGCTTCTGCTTCTTATGATTCTCCAACTAATCCTTCTTCTTTTCCTTCTGTTTCTGCTTCTCTTTCTGCTTCTTCATCTCCGTCTGCTTCACCTTCTGCTGCCCCTTCTCCTTCTTCTGTTTCTCCCTCTGCTTCTGCTTCTGCTTCTTATGCTTCTTCTTGTTCTTCTGCTTCTGCTTCTCCTTCTGCTCCTTCTCCTTCTTCTGTTTCTTCTTCTACTGCTTCTTCTTCTTCTACTGCTTCTTCTTCTGCTTCTGCTTCTTCTGCTTCTACTTCTCTTTCTGCTTCTGCTTCTCCTGCTTGTTTTTCTGCTTCTTCTGCTGCTTCTCCTTCTGCTGCTTCTTCTACTTCTCCTTCTGCTTCTCTTTTTGCTTCTCCTTCTGCTTCTTCTGTTTCTCCTGCCTGAATTTCTGGTTCTACTTCTTTTGCTGCTTCTTCTTCTGCTTCTGCTTCTACTTCTGCTTCTGTTTCTGCTTCTTCTGCTTCTTCTCTTTCGGCTTCTCCTGCTTCTGCTTCTTGTCCGTCTCCTGCTTCTCTTTCTGCTTCTCATTCTGCTTCTGCTTCTCCTTCTGCTTTTCCTATTCCTTCTGCTGCCCTTCCTTCTCATACTCCTTCTCCTACTTCTGCTTCTCCTTCTGCTTTTGCTTCTTCTGCTTCTCCTGCTTCTCCTTCTGCATCTTCTTCTGTTTCTGCTTCTCCTTCGGCTGCTTCTTCTGATTCTATTTCTCCTTCTTCTGATTCTCCTTCTGCTTCTCCTTCTCCTGCTCCTTCTGCTTCTCGTTCTGCTTCTGATTTTCCTTCTGCTCTTCCTACTCCTAATCCTTCTCTTTCTCCTTCTCCTTCTTCTTCTTCTGCTTCTCGTTCTGCTTCTGCTTCTGCTTCTTCTGCTTGTTCTGTTTCTTCTGCTTCAGGTCCTGCTTCTGCTTCTTCGGCTTCTTCTGTTTCTTCTGCTTCTGCTTCTCCTGCTACTGCTTCTTCTGCTTCTCTTTCTGCTTCTCCTTTTGCTTCTGCTTCTCCTTCTGCTCCTTCTCCTTCTTCTGTTTCTTCTTCTTCCTCTGTTTCTCCCGCTTCTGCTTCTTCTGCTTCTCCTTCCTTTCCTCTGTTTCTGCTTCTCCTTCTCCTTCTTCTGCTTCTCTATCTGCTTCTGCTTCTTCTGATTCTCCTACTAATCCTTCTTCTTCACCTTCCGTTTCTGCTTCTCTTTCTGTTTCTGCATCTCCTTCTGCTTCACCTTCTGCTGCTCCTTCTCCTTCTTCTGTTTCTCCCTCTGCTTCTGCTTCTGCTTCTTATGCTTCTTCTTTTTCTTCTGCTTCTGCTTCTCCTGCTTCTGCTTATGCTTCTACTGCTTCTTCTTCTGCTTCTGCTTCTTCTGCTTCTACTTCTCTTTCTGCTTCTGCTTCTCCTGCTTGTTTATCTGCTTCTTCTGCTGCTTCTTAATTGGTGCTGCTTCTTCTACTTCTCCTTCTGCTTCTCTTTTGCTTCTCCTTCGTG
>NW_012306413.1:0-2730 GCF_000151885.1 Dipodomys ordii
TGTATGAAGAATGTTTATAAAATTGCCCTTTAGATTTCTAGTTTTCAAATAAATAAGACCATTTATGAAATATCTGTAATGGAGTCTTGTAGTAGTCCCAAGATCCACAAGAATAACCTGGGAAAAAAATAAAAAAAACAAGAATCAATCTCAGGCCCCTTTATATAGAAAAGGAAGCAATATAAGAACCCGCCCTCCCCCCTCCCCGTCGTCATGGCTACGACAGAGGAAAAGCAAATGATGATAATAATGAATCATAACAACCTATATGTATGTGTATGTCAGAACTCTCACTCCCCTCTGCCGGGTAGGTGAGGACTGACTGACTGAGTGAGTGACTGACCCGACCCGCGTTTTGCCCCTCCCGCCGCCCCATCCACCTTGTCGACGGCGAACGCGCGCCATCTAGTGGTGGTTTTGTGAATTGCAGTTTTCTCTCATTAAATGCATGGGGGAAAAAAAAGAACAAACAAACCACGCACTGACTGACTGAGAAAACCGGCCCAGGCTGGCTGGCCCCGAGAGAGACTGCCTTCTTTTCAGAGAAGGGGTGGGGTGGGGATGATGAAGTGCCTCGTTGGAGTATGGGGCCCATGCATAGGCAGGCAGGCAGGCAGGCAGGCTCGGAGTGGGACCGTTGTGTGTTGGAGCGCCAGTACAGTAGCTCAAGCCCCAGGATTGACTGGCAAGTCGAGAGGAAAAGGAGGGAGGGAGTGCAGGCGGGCGGGCGGGCAGAAGAGAGAATTCTAACGAGAGAGAAAGAGAGAGAGAGAGAGAGAGACAGACAGACAGACAGACAGACAGACAGACAGAGACCAAGAGAGACACAGAGAGAGAAATAGAGAAACAGAAACAGAGAGACAAGAGACAGAGACGTGGTGAATTGGTCCGGATGGACTACATACATGCTCTGTCGCGTCCGATCTTTGAGTTTCCTCAAAGATGCACGCACGCACACACACAGATACACTGAGATGCCCTCTGCCCCCTCTTCTCTCCTCTCCAATTCCCCCGCCCCCTCCCCCCTCCGCCGCCCCGTCAGGCACCAGAAATGAGATCCCTCCCCTTCGCCTATTGCGTCAATTACAAACAAAAGGCAGCCTGAGATTCAAGCAAATTTGTTTTATTTTGTTCCGAGGGTAGGGTTGTGGATTTTGGTGCGGGTGGGGGTCGGAGGTCGTGGTCGTGGTCGAGTAATCGCCTGCGGGGGGTGGGGTGAGGATGGACTGTTACGCCACCTGCATGGATGGCTCGCGTTCCCCTCTGGCTGTCTGGTTGCCGCTGAGTGCTTCAGATATCACCATCCGGTCAGGAAGCAGGGGCTGGAAGATAAAGAGATATTAAAGAGATAATTAGGAGCAGGACTCCAGGGAAGCCCGAAGGCGGGGGGGGGCGGGGGGAGGGGAGAGGGAGAGAATGGTGGAGAGGAGGGGAGACGGATCTATCCAGGGAACGAGCGACTCCTCCCCCTCCCCCTCCCCCTCCGCAACACGTCGGCTGGCGGTCGAAACCCCGCCCTCCCCCCTCCCCGTCGTCATGGCTACGACAGAGGAAAAGCAAATGATGATAATAATGAATCATTACAACCTATATGTATGTGTATGTCAGCACTCTCACTCCCCACTGCCGGGTAGGTGAGGACTGACTGACTGAGTGAGTGACTGACCCGACCCGTGTTTTGCCCCTCCCGCCGCCCCATCCACCTTGTCGACGGCGAACGCGCGCCATCTAGCGGTGGTTTTGTGAATTGCAGTTTTCTCTCATGAAATGCATGGGGGAAAAAAAAGAACGAACAAACCACGCACTGACTGACTGAGAAAACCGGCCCAGGCTGGCTGGCCCCGAGAGAGACGGCCTTCTTTTCAGAGAAGGGGTGGGGTGGGGATGATGATGTGCCTCGTTGGAGTATGGGGCCCATGCATAGGCAGGCAGGCAGGCAGGCAGGCTCGGAGTGGGACCGTTCTGTGTTGGAGCGCCAGTACAGTAGCTCAAGCCCCAGGATTGACTGGCAAGTCGAGAGGAAAAGGAGGGAGGGAGTGCGGGCGGGCGGGCGGGCGGGAGAGAGAATTCAAACGAGAGAGAGAGAGAGACAGACAGACAGACAGACAGACAGACAGACAGACAGAGACAAAGAGAGACACACAGAGAGAAATAGAGAAACAGAAACAGAGAGACAAGAGACAGAGACGTGGTGAATTGGTCCGGCTGGACTACATACATGCTCTGTTGCGTCCGATCTTTGAGTTTCCTCAAAGATGCACGCACGCACACACACAGATACACTGAGATGCCCTCTGCCCCCTCTTCTCTCCTCTCCAATTCCCCCGCACCCTCCCCCCTGCCCCCCCCGTCAGGCACCAGAAATGAGATCCCTCCCCTTCGCCTATTGCGTCAATTACAAACAAAAGGCAGCGTGAGATTCAAGCAAATTTGTTTTATTTTGTTCCGAGGGTAGGGTTGTGGATTTTGATGCGGGGGGGGGTCGGAGGTCGTGGTCGTGGTCGAGTAATCGCCTGCGGGGGGGGTGAGGATGGACGGTTACGCCCCTGCTTGGATGGCTCGCGTTCCCCTCTGGCTGTCTGGTTGCCGCTGAGTGCTCAGATATCACCATCCGGTCAGGAAGCAGGGGCTGGAAGATAAAGAGATATTAAAGAGATAATTAGGAGCAGGACTCCAGGGAAGCCCGAAGGCGGGGGGGGCGGGGGGAGGGGGGAGGGAGAGAATGGTGGA
>NW_012306414.1:0-2730 GCF_000151885.1 Dipodomys ordii
GCTTTTTACCTGCTAGTGTCTCGCTGTGTCCCACGCTCTGTCCCACACTGTGTCCCGCAGTGTCCCCCGCTGTGTCCCACTGTGTCCCCCGCTGTGTCCTGCTGTGTCCCCCGCTGAGTCCCCGTTGTGTCACCGCTGTGTCCCACTGTTTCCTCGCTGTGTCCCCTGCTTTCTCCCTCTCTGTACCCCACTTTGTCTCACGCTTTGTCCCTGCTGTGTCCCACTGTGTCCCGCTGTGTCCGGCTGTGCCCCCACTGTGTCCTGTTGTGTCCAAAGCTGTGTACCACGCTGTGTAACGCTGTGTCCCCGCTGTATCGACGCTATGTCCCGCTGTGTCCTCGCTGTGTTCCCCACTGTGTCCCGCTGTGTCCCCTGCTGTGTCCCGCTGTGTCCTCACTGGGTCCCCAACTGTGTCCCGCTGTGTCCCCTGCTGTGTCCCGCTCTGTCCGGCTGTGTCCCGCTCTGTCCCCGCTGTGTCCCGCTGTGTCCTGCTGTGTCCCCGCTGTGTGCCTGCTGTGTCCCGCTGTGTCTGCCGCTTTGTCCCGCTGTGTCCCACTGTGTCCCCGCTGTGTCTTGTTGTGTCCCGCTGTGTCCCCGCTGTGTGCCCGCTGTGTCCCTCTGTGTACCCCGCTGTGTCCCGCTGTGTCCCGCTGTGTCACACTGTGTTCCGTGTTGTCCCGCTTTGTCCCCCGCTGTGACCTCGCTTTGTTTCCCAAAGTGTCCCGCTGTGTACCACTCTGTGACCACGCTGTGTCCCGCTCTGTACCCGCTGTGTCCCGCTATGTTCCCGCAGTGTCCCTGCTGTGTCCCGCTGTGTCCTCGCTGTGTCCACCTCTGTGTCCCCGATGTGTCCTCAGCTGTGTACCCAGCTGTGTCCCGCTGTGTCCCCTCTGTATCAACGCTGTGTCCTGCTGGGTCCCGCAGTGTCCTCGATGTGTTCCCCGTTGTGTCCCGCTGTGTCCCCCGCTGTGTCCCCCGCTGTGTCCCTGCTGTGTCCCTGCTGTGTCCCCGCTGTGTCCCGCTGTGTCCTGCTGTGTCCCGCTTTGTCCTCGCTGTGTCCCAAGCTGTGTACCGCTGTGTCCCCCGCTGTGTCCCGCTGTGTCCTGCTGTGTCCCAGCTGTGTCCCACTGTGTCCCCCGCTGTTTCCCGCTGTGTACCGCTGTGTCCTGCTGTGTCCTGCTGTGTCCACGCTGTGTTCCCGGCTGTGTCCTGCTGTGTACCCCTCTGTGTCCCACGCTGTGTCCCGCTGTGTTCCCCGCTGTGACCCGTTGTGTCCCGCTTTGTCCCCTGCTGTGTCCCCACTGTGTGCCCCTTGTGTCCCGCTGTGTACCCCGCTGTGTCCAGCTGTGTTCCCTCTGTGTCCCGCTGTGTCCCCTCTCTGTCCCCTGCTGTCCCCCTTAGTGTCTCCCGCTGTGTCCCCTCTCTGTCCCCTGCTCTCCCCCGCTGTGTCTCCCGCTGTGTCCCGCTGTGTCGCCCGCTTTGTCCCGCTGTGCCCCTGCAGTGTCCCCGCTGTGTCACACTGTGTCACAATGTGTCCCGTGTTGTCCCGCTTTGGCCCCCAGTGTTACCTCGCTGTGTCCCCGCTGTATCGATGCTGTGTCCTCGCTGTGTCCCCTGCTGTGTCCCACTGTGTCCCCCGCTGTGTCCCGCTGTGTCCCACTGTGTCCCGTGGTTTCCCAGTTTGTCGCCCGCTGTGTCCCCCGGTGAGTCCCCGCTGTGTCCCGCTGTGTCCCCCGCTGTGTCCTCCCTGTGTCCCCCGCTGTGTCCTGCTGTGTCCCCGCAGGGTCACCGCTGTTTCCCGCTGTGTCCCGCTGTGTTCCGTGGTGTCCCGCTTTGTCCCACGCTGTGTCCCCCGCTGAGTCCCGGCTGTGTCCCCGCTGTGTCCCGCTGTGTTCTCGCTGTGTCCCCCGCTGTCTCCCGCTCTGTCCCCCGCTGTGTCTCACGCTTTGTCCCCACTGTGTCCCACTGTGTCTCGCTGTGTCCCGCTATGTCCCCGCTGTATCGACGCTGTGTCCCACCTGGTCCCGCTGTGTCCTGCTGTGTCCCCCACTGTGTCCCATTGTGTCCCACTGTGTCCCTCGCTGTGTCCCTGCTGTGTCCCTGCTGTGTCCCCGCTGTGTCTCGCTGTGTCCCGCTGTGTCCTTGCTGTGTCCCACGCTGTGTTCCACTGTGTCCTCGCTGTGTCCCCTGCTGTGTCCCGTTGTATCCCCAGCTGTGTACCCCACTGTGTCCCGCTGTATCCCTGCTGTAGCGACGCTGTGTCCGGCTATGTCCAACTGTGTCCATCGCTGTGTCCCCTGCTGTGTCCCGCTGTGTCTTCCACTGTTTCCCGCTGTGTACCGCTGTGTCCCGCTGTGTCCTCGCTGTGTCCCACGCTGTGTTCCGCTGTGTCCCCCGCTGTGTCCCGCTGTGTCCCGCTGTGTCCCCCCATTGTGTCCCTGCTGTGTCCCCGGTGTGTCCCAATATGTCCTCGCTGTGTCCCGCTCTGTCCCACTCTGTCCCCACTGTGTGCCCCCTATGTCCCGCTGTGTGCTCCGCTGGGTCCAGCTGTGTCCCTGCTGTGTCGCGCTGTGACCCCTCTCTGTCCCCTGCTGTCCCCCGCTGTGTCCCACTGTGTCATGCTGTGTACCCCGCTTTGTCCCGCTGTGTCCCTGCAGTGTCCCCGCTGTGTCCCGCTGTGTCACACTGTGTCCCGTGGTGTCCCGCTTTGTCCCCCGCAGTGTCCTCGCT
>NW_012306415.1:0-2730 GCF_000151885.1 Dipodomys ordii
AGGAATAACAGAGCAAAGACACAGCGGGGACCCAGCGGGACAACAGCCTCGATACAGCGGGATTCACAGCGTTACACAGCGGGTTACACAGCTGGGGACACAAAGGGACACAGTGGTGGACACAGCGGGACACAGCGGGACAGAGTGGGACACAGACGGGACGGGATAAAGCGTGAGACACAGCGGGGGACAGAGCGGGAGACAGCGGGGGACACAGCGAGGACACAGCGGGACACAGCAGGGACACAGCGGGGACTCAGCTGGGGACACAGCGGGGGACAAAGCGGGACACCACGGAACACAGCGGGACACAGCGCGAAACAGCGGTGACCCTTCGGGGACACAGCGGGACACAGCGGGGGACACAGCGGGACACAGCGGGTGACACAGCAGAACACAGTGGGGGACACAGCGAGGACACAGTGGGACACAGCAAGACACAGCATCGAAACAGCGGGGACACAGCGGTACACAGCGGGATACACAGCTGGGGACACAACGGGACACAGCGGGGGACACAGCGAGGACACAGTGGGACACAGCATGACACAGCGGGGACACTGCGGGAACATAGCGGGACACAGCGGGGTACACAGCGGGACACAGCGGGACACAGCTTGGGACACAGCGGGGATACAGCGGGACACAGCGGGGGGCACAGCTAGGACACAGCGGGACACAGCGGGACACAATGGGGACACAAAGGGGACTCAGCGGGGAAAACAGCGGGGGAAAAAGCGGGACACCATGGGACACAGTGTGACACAGCAGGACACAGAGGGAACACTGCGTCGACACTGCGGGACAAAGCGGGGGACACAGCGGGACACAGCGGGACACAGCAGGGGACACAGCGGGGGACAGTGGATACAAAGAGAGGACACAGCGGGACACAGTGGTGACACAGCTGGACACAACGGAGTACACAGCGCGACACAGCGGGCACAAAGCGGGGACAGAGCGGGACACAGCGGGACATATAGCGGGGGACACAGCGGGACACAGAGGGGGACACAGTGAGGACACAGTGAGACACAGCGGGGACACAGCGAGGACACAGCGGTGACACAGCTGGACACAATGAAGTACACAGCGGGACACAGCGGGCACACAGCAGGGACATATCGGGACACAGCAGGGAACACAGGAAGGACACAGCATGACAAAGCGTCTATACAGCGGGGACACAGCGCGACACAGAGGGGAACACACCTGTGGACACTACGGGACACAGTGGGGGACACAGCGAGGACAACAGGAGGAGACAGCAGGGACACTGTAAGGACACAGCTGGACAAAGCGGGGGACACAGCGGGACACAGCGGGACACAGTGGGGACACTGCGGGCACACAGCGGGACAAAGCGGGGGACACAGCGGGACACAGCGGGACACATCGGGGGAGACAGTGGGGGACAGCGGAGACAGAGAGGGGACACAGCGGGACGCAGCGTTGACACAGCCTGACACAAAGGAGTACACAGCGAGGACACTGAAGGGACAGAGCGGGACACAATGGGACACTGCGGGACACAGCGGGGGACACAGCGGGACACAGCGGGACACAGCGGGGGACACAGTTGGGGACACAGCGGGACACAGCGGGGAACACAGCGAGGACACAGCGGGACAAAGAGAGAAAAAGCGGGGGACACAGGGTGGACACAGCGGGACTCAGTGGGGGACACAGCAGTACACAGCGGGACACAGCGGGACACAGCGGGGGACACAGAGGGGTACAGAGCGGTACACAGCGAGGACACAGCGGGACACAGCGGGACACAGCGTTGATACAGCGGGGACACAGCGGGACACAATGGGGTACACAGCGGTGACACAGCTGGACACAACGGAGTACACAGCGGGACACAGCGGGCACAAAGCGGGGACAGAGCGGGACACATTGGACACAGCGGGACATAGCGGGGGACACAGCGGGACACAGAAGGGGACACAGTGAGGACACAGTGGGACACAGCGGGGGACACAGCGGGGGACACAGCGGGACCAAGCGAGGAACAGCGTAGATACAGCGGGGATACAGCGTTACACAGCGTGGTACACAGCTGTGGACACAACAGGACACAGTGTGGGCACAGCGGGACACAGCGGGACACAGTGGGACACAGCGGGGACAAAGCGTGAGACACAGCGGAGGACAGAGTGGGAGACAGCAGGGGACACAGTGGGGACTCAGCGGGGTCACAGCGGGATACAGCGGGACACAGAGTGACACAGTGGGACACAGCAGAGGACACAGCGGGACACAGCGGAGGACACAGGGGGACTCAGCAGGGTTACAGCGGGACACAACGGGACACAGCAGGACACAGCGTGACACAGCTGGGACACAGCAGGGACACAGCAGGGACACAGTGGGGGACACAGCGGGACAAAACGGGACACAGCGGGGGACACAGTAGGACAGAGCAGGGGACACAGTGGGGGACAGAGAGGGACTTCACGAATAACAGAGCAAGGACACAGCGGGACCCAGAGGGACACAGCCTTGATACAGCGGGATTCACAGCATTACACAGCGGGTTACACAGCTGGGGACACAAAGGGACACAGTGTTTGACACAGCGGGACACAGCAGGACAGAATGGGACACAGACGGGATAAAGCGTGAGACACAGCGGGGGACAGAGCGGGAGACAGCGGGGGACACAGCAAGGACACAGAGGGACACAGCGGGGACACAGCCGGGACTCAGCTGGGGACACAGCGT
>NW_012306416.1:0-2730 GCF_000151885.1 Dipodomys ordii
CAACGGGACACAGTGGGGCACAGCCAGACACAGCGGGACACATTGGGACACAGCGGGGACACAGCGGGACACAGCGGGACACAGCGGGCACACAGCGGGGACACAGCGGGACACAGCGGGACACAGCGGGGACACAGTGGGACACAGCGGGACAAAGCGGGCAACACAACGGGACACAGCAGGCGACACAACGGGACACAGCAGGCACACAGCGGGGACACAGCGGGACACCGAGGGACACAGCGGGTACAGAGCGGGACACAGCCGGACACAGCGGGACACAGCGGGGGACACAGCGGGACACAGTGGGGGACCCAGTGAGGACACAGCGGGACACAGCAGGGGACACAGCGAGGACACAGTGGGGGACACAGCAGGGACACAGCGGGACACAGCGGGGAACACAGCGAGGACACAGCGGGACACAGCGGGACACAGCGTCGATAAAGCGGGGACACAGTGTTACATAGCGTGGTACACAGCTGTGGACACAACGGGACACAGTGGGGCACAGCCAGACACAGCGGGACACAGTGGGACACAGCGGGGACAAAGCGTGAGACACAGCGGGGGACAGAGAGGGAGACAGCAGGGGACACAGCGAGGAAACAGCGGGACACAGCGGTGACACAGTGGGGACAAGGCTAGGGGACACAACGGGACACAGCGGGGGTCACTGCAGGACACAGTAAAGGACAGAGTGTGGGACACAGCGAGACACAGCGGAACAAAGTGGGGGACAAAGCGGGACACAGCACAGAGAAGGGCCACAGCGGGACACCGCGGTGACACAGCTGGACCCAGCGGGGTACACAGCGGGACACAGCGGGGAACACAGCGAGGACACAGCGGGACCCAGCAGGACACAGCGTCGATACACCGGGGACACAGTGTTACACAGCGTGGTACCCAGCTGTGGACACAACGGGACAGAGTGGGGGCACAGCGAGACACTGCGAGACACAAAGGGGACACAGCGGGACACAGCGGGACACAGCGGGGAACAGAGAGGGAGACAGTGGGGGACACAGCGAGGACACAGTGGGACACAGCGGTGACACAGCGGGGACTCAGTGGGGGACGCAACGGGGGACAAAGTGGGACACCACGGAACACAGCGGAACACAGCCGGGAAATAGCAGTGACCCTGCGGGGACACGGTGGGACACAGCGGGGGACACAGCGCGACACAACGGGGGACAGAGCGAGGACACATTGGGACACATTGGGACACAGCGGGACTCAGCGGGGGACACAGCTGTACACAGTGGGACAAAGTGGGACACAGCGGGGACACAGCAGAGACACAGCCGGGGACACAGCGGGACACAGTGGGGGACACAGCGATGACACAGCGGGACCCAGCGGGACCTAGCATCGATACAGCCGGGACACAGTGGGACACAGTGGGGTACACAGCTGGGGACACAGGGAGGACACAGCAGGACACAGCGGGACACAGCTGGGGACACAGCGGGGACACAGCGGGACACAGCGGAACATAGCGGGAGACAAAGCCGGAGACAGCGGGGGACACAGCGAGGACACAGGAGGACACAGCGGCGACACAGAGGGGACTCAGCGGGGGACACAGCGTGGGACAAAGTGGGACACCACGGGACACAGTGTTACACAGCGGGACACAGCGGGGACACTGCGGGACACAGCAGGACAAAGCGGGGGACAAAGTGGGACACAGCGAGCCACAGCGGGGGACACAGCAGGGGACAGCGGAGAGAGAGAGTGGCCACAGCGAGACACAGCGGTGACACAGCTGGACACAGCGGGGTACATAGCGGGACACAGCGGGCAAACAGCGGGGACACAGCGTCGATACAGCGGGGACACAGCGAGACACAGCGGGGAACACAGGAAGGAAACAGCGGGACCCAGTGGGACACAGAGTCGATACAGCAGGACACAACGGGGTACACAGCTAGGAACACAACGGGCACAGCGGGGGACACAGCGAGGACACAGCGGGAAATAGCGGGACACAGCGGGGGACACAGCGGGACCCAGCGGGAGACCCAGCGAGGACACAGCAGGACACAGCGGGACACAGCGTCGATACAGCGGGCACACAGCGTTACACAGCATGGTACACAGCTGTGGACACAACAGGACACAGTGGGGGCACAGCGGGACACAGCGGGACACAGTGGGACACAGCAGGTACAAAGCGTGAGACACAGCGGGGGACAGAGCTGGAGACAGCGGGGGACACAGCCAGGATACAGCGGGACACAGCGTCGATACAGCGGGCACACAGCGTTACACAGCGTGGTACACACTGTGGACACAACGGGACACAGTGGGGGCACAGCCGGACACAGCGGGACACAGTGGGACACAGCGGGGACAAAGCGTGAGATACATCGGGGGACAGAGAGGGAGACAGCAGGGGACACAGCGAGGAAACAGCGGGACACAGCGGTGACAAAGCGGGGACTCAGCGGGGGACACAGTGGGACACAGCGGGGGACACAGCGGGACACAGCGGGGACAAAGCTGGACACAGCGGGACACAACGGGACACAGCGTCGATACAGCGGGGAGGCAGCGTTACATAGCGTAGTACACACTGTGGACACAACGGGACACAGTGGGGGCACAGCGGGACACAGTGGGACACAGTGGGACACAGCGGGGAGACAGCAGGGACACAGTGGGGGACACAGCGGGACACAGCGGGTCACAGCGGGGAACACAGCGGGACACAGCAGGGGA
>NW_012306417.1:0-2730 GCF_000151885.1 Dipodomys ordii
CGGGACACAGTGGGGACACAGTGGGACACAGCGGGACACAGTTTTGCACACAGCGGGGACACAGCAGGACACAGCGGGACACAGCGGGGACAGAGAGGGTCATTGCCGGACACAGCGGGACACAGCGGGGGACACAGCGGGACACAGTGGGGGACCCAGTGAGGACACAGTGGGACACAGCAGGGGCACAGCAAGGACACAGCGGGGGACACAGCGGGGGACACAGCGGGACACAGCGGGGACACAGTGGGACACAGCGGGACACAACAGGCACACAGCGGGGACACAGCGGGACACAGCGGGACGCAGCGGGTTCAGAGAAGGACATAGGTGGACATGCGGGACACAGCGGGGGACACAGCGGGACACAGTGGGGGACCCAGTGAGGACACAGCGGGACACAGCAGGGGACACAGCAAGGACACAGCGGGGGACACAGCAGGGGACACAGCGGGACACAGCGGGGAACACAGCGAGGACACAGAGGGACACAGTGGGACAGAGCGTCGATACAGCGGGGACACAGCGTTACACAGCGTGGTACACAGTTGTGGACACAACGGGACACAGTGGGGGCACAGCCGGACACAGCGGGACACAGTGGGACACAGCAGGGACAAAGCGTGAGACACAGCGTGGGACAGAGAGGTAGACAGCAGGGGACACAGCGAGGAAACAGCGGGACACAGCGGTGACACAGCGGGGACTCAGCGGGGGACACAGCGGGACACAGCGGGGGACACAGCAGGACACAGCGGGGGACACTGCGGGACACAGTGTGGGACAGAGCGTGGGACACAGCGAGACACAGCGGGGACAAAGCTGGACACAGCGAGGTACACAGAGAGACACAGCGGGGAAACAACGTGACACAAAAGTACACAGCGCGACACAGCAGGGGACACAGCGAGGATACAGCGGCACACAGTGGGGGACACAGCAAGGACAGAGCGGGACACAGCGGGGGACACAGCGGGACATAGCGGGGGACACAGCGGGGGACACAGCGGGACACAGCGGGACACAGCGGGGGACACAGGAAGGACACAGCGGTACACAGCAGGGGACAGAGTGAGGACACATTGGGACACAGCGGGGACACAGCGGGACTCAGCGGGGGACGCAGCAGTACACAGCGGGACACAGCGGGACACAGCGGGGACACAGCAGGAACACAGCGGGGGACACAGCGGGAAACAGCGGGGGACACAGAGGGGTACACAGCGGGACACAGCGAGGAAAAAAAGCGAGGCACAGCAGAACACAGCGTGGGACACAGCGAGGACACAGCGGAACACAGCGGGACACAGCGGCGACAAAGCAGTAGACACAGCAGGACACACTGGCGGACACGGCGGGACATAGCTGGGGACACAGGGAGGACACAGCGGGACCCAGTGGGACCCAGCGTCCATACAGCGGGGACACTGCAGGACACAGCGAGGTACACAGCTGGGGACACAACGGGACACAGCGGGGGACACAGCGAGGACACAGCGGGACACAGCGGGACACTGCGGGAACATAGCGGGACACAGCGGGGGACACAGCGGAAAACAGCGGGACACAGCTGGGGACATAGCAGGGACACAGCGGGATACAGCGGGGGACACAGGAGGGACACAGCGTGACACAGCGGAACAAAGCGGGGGACAAAGCGGGAGACAGCGGGGGACACAGCGAGGACACAGCGGGAAACAGCGGGACACAGCGGGGACAAAGCAGTAGACACAGCGGGACACAGTGGCAGACACGGCGGGACATAGCTGGGGACACAGGGAGGACACAGCGGGACCCAGTGGGACCCAGCGTCGATACAGCGTGGACACAGTGGGACACAGCGAGGTACACAGCTGGGGACACAACGGGACACAGCGGGGGACACAGCGAGGACACAGCGGGACACAGCAGACACTGCGGGAACATACCGGGACACAGCGGGGTACACAGCGGGACACAGCGGGACACAGCGGGACACAGCTTGGGACACAGCGGGGACACAGCGGGACACAGTGGGGGACACAGGGAGGATACAGCAGGACACAGCGGGACACAGCGGGGAACAAAGCGGGAGACAGCGGGACACAGCGGGGAACACAGGGAGGACAAAGCGGGACCCAGCTGGACACATCGCCGATACAGCAGGGCCACAGTGGGCCACAGCGGGGTACACAGCTGGGGACAAAAAGGGACACAGCGGGGGACACAGCGTGGACACAGCGGGACACAGCGGGACACAGCAGGAACACTGCAGGAACATACTGGCACACAGCGGGGTACACAGCGGGACACAGCGGGACACAGCTTGGGACACAGCGGGGACACAGCGGGACACAGTGGGGGACACAGGGAGGACACAACAGGACACAGCGGGACACAGCGGTGGTCCAAGCGGGAGACAGCGGGACACAGCGGGGAACACAGCGAGGACACAGCAGGACTCATCGGGACACACCGTCGATACAGCGGGGACACAGCATTACACAGCATCGTACACAGCTGTGGACACAACGGGACACAGTGGGGGCACAGCGGGACAAAGCGGGACATAGTGAAACACAGCGGGGACAATGTGTGAGACACAGCAGGGGACAGAGAGGGACACAGCGAGGACACAGCGTGACACAGCGGGGTACACAGCTGGGGACACAACGGGACACAGAGGGGGACACAGCGAAGGCACAGCGGGACACAGCGGGACACAGCGGCGACACTGCGGGAACATAGCGG
>NW_012306418.1:0-2730 GCF_000151885.1 Dipodomys ordii
TGCTTTTGCTTCTCTTTCTGCTTCTGCTTCTCCTTCTGGTTCTCCTTCTTCTTCTCCAGATTCTGCTTCTTCTGCTTCTCCTTACGCTTCAGGTTCTGCTTCTGCTTCTTCGGCTTCTTCTGCTTCTATTTCTGCTTCTCCTTCTGTTTCTGCTTCTCTTTCTGCTTCTTCTCCTTCTTCTATTTCTTCTGCTTATGCTTCTCCTGCTTCTCCTTCTGTTTCTCTTTATTCTTATCCTTCTGCTACTCCTTCTCCTTCTCCTTCTTCTGCTTCTCCTTCTGCTTCTACTTCTGCTTCTGCTTCTCCTTCTGCATGTTCTTCTCTTTTAATTTCTCCTTCTTCTGCTTTTCATTCTGCTTCTGCTTCTCCTGCTTCTGCTTCTTCTGCTTCTCCTTCTCCTTCTCCTTCTCTTTCTGCTTCTGCTTATCCGTCTGTTTCTCCTACTCCTAATCCTTCTCTTTCACCTTCTCCTTCTTCTTCTTCTGCTTTTCCTGCTTCTTCTTCTTCTACTTCTTCTGCTTTTTCAGTTTATTCAGTTTTTTCGGGTTCAGCTTCTGCTTCTTCTGCTTCTACTTCTGCTTCTGTTTCTCCTTCTGCTTCTGCTCTTCTCCTTCATCTGTTTCTTCTGCTTATGCTTCTCCTGCTTCTCCTCCTTCTGCTTCTCCTACTTCTCCTTCTGCTTCTCCGTCTCATTCTCCTTCTTCTTCAATATCTCCTTCCTGTGCTGCTCATTCTGCTTCTGCTTCTGCTTCTCCTGCTTCTGCTTCTTCTGTTTCTCCTTCTGCTTCTCCTTCTGCTTCTCATTATGCTTCTAATTCTGCTTCTGCTCCTCCTACTCATAATCCTTCTCTTTCTCCTTCTTCTCTTCTGCTTCTCGTTCTGCTTCTGCTTCTTCTGCTTGTTCTGTATCTTCTGCTTCTGCTTTTCCAGCTTCTGCTGCATCTGCTTCTCCTTCTGCTTCAGGTTCTCCTTCTGGTTCTTGGGCTTCTTCTGTTTCTTCTGCTTCTGCTTCCCCTGCTACTGCTTCTTCTGCTTCTCTTTCTGCTTCTCCTTCTGCTTCTCCTTCTGCTCCTTCTCCTTCTTCTGTGTCTTCTTCTTCTGCTGCTGCTTCTCCCGCTTCTGCTTCTTCTGCTTCTCCTGCTTGTCCTTCTCCTTCTGCTTCTCCTTCTTCTGCTTCTCTTTCTGCTTCTGCTTCTTCTGATTCTCCAACTTCTCCTTCTTCTTCTCCATCTGTTTCTGCTTCTCTTTCTGCTTCTGCATCTCCTTCTGCTTCACCTTCTGCTGCTCCTACTCCTTCTTCTGTTTCTCACTCTGCTTCTGCTTCTTATGCTTCTTCTTTTTCTTCTGGTTCTGCTTTTCCTGCTTCTGCTTCTTATGCTTCTACTGCTTCTTCTTCTTCTTCTTCTTCTTCTGCTTCTGCTTCTCTTTCTGCTTCTGCTTCTCCTGCTTGTTTTTCTGCTGCTTCTGCTGCTTCTCCTACTGCTGGTTCTTCTACTTCTTCTTCTGCTTCTCTTTTAGCTTCTCCTTCTGCTTCTGCTCTGCTTCTTCTGTTTCTCCTGCCTGAATTTCTGGTTCTACTTCTTCTGCTGCTTCTCCTTCTGCTTCTGCTTCTACTTCTGCTTCTGTTTCTGCTTCTTCTGCTTCTTCTCTTTCGGCTTCTCCTGCTTCTTTTTCTTGTGCTTCTCTGCTTCTGTTTCTGCTTCTCATTCCGCTTCTGCTTCTCCTTCTGCTTCTCCTCCTTCTCCTTCTCCTACTTCTGCTTCTCCTTCAGCTTCTGCTTCTTCTGTTTCTCCAGCTTCTCCTTCTGCATCTCCTTCTGCTTGTGGTTGTCCTTATGCTTCTTCTTCTGCTTCTGCTTCTCCTTCTCCTTCTTTTGCTTCTCCTTTTGCTTCTGCTTCTTCTGCTTTTCCTTCTTCTCCTTCTGCTTCTGCTTCTTCTGCTTCTCCTTCTGCATCTTCTTCTGCTTCTCCTTCTTCTTCTTCAGCTTCTCCTTCTGATTCTCCTTCTGCTTCTTCTTCTTCTGCTTTACCTGCTTCTCTTTCTGCTTCTCCTTCTGCTGCTCCTTCTGTTTCTCCTTCTCCTTCTTGTTCTTCTGCTTTTCCTTCTGCTTCTCGTTCTGCTTCTGCTACAACTGCTACTGCTTCTACTTCTTCTGTTTCATCTGCTTCTCCTTCTGCTTCAGGTTCTGCTTCTTCTTCTTCGGATTCTTATGCTTCTGCTTCTCCTGCTTCTGCTTCTTCTGCTTCCCCTCCTTCTCTTTCTGCTTCTCCTTCTGTTTCTGCTTCTCCTTCTGCTTCTGCTTCTTGTCCTTCACCTGTTTCTTCTGCTTCTGCTTCTCCTGTTTCTGCTTCTCCTGCTTCTCCTTCTGCTGCTCTTTCTGCTTCTCCTGCTGCTTTTCCTTCTCCTGCTCCTTCTTCTGCTTCTCTTTCTGCTTCTCCTTCTGTTTCTCCTTCTCCTTCTCGTTCTTCTGCTTTTCCTTCTGCTTCTCCTTCTGCATCTTCTGCTTCTTCTGCTACTGCCTCTGCTTCTTCTGTTTCTTCTGCTTCTCCTTCTGCTTTTGCTTCTCTTTCTGCTTCTGCTTCTCCTTCTGCTTCTCCAGATTCTGCTTCTTCTGCTTCTCCTGCTTCTCCTTCTGCTTCAGGTTCTGCTTCTGCTTCTTCGGATTCTTATGCTTCTGCTTACTCCTGCTTCTGCTTCTTCTGCTTCCCCTCCTTCTCTTTCTGCTTCTCC
>NW_012306419.1:0-2729 GCF_000151885.1 Dipodomys ordii
TCTCTCTCTCTCTCTCTCTCTCTCTCTCTCTCTCTCTCTCTCTCTCTCTCTCTCTTATCTCTTATCTTATCTTATCTCTCTTATCTCATCATCATCATCTTCATCATCTCATCTCATCTCTTCTTCTTCTTCTTCTTCTTCTTCTTCTTCTTCTTCTTCTTCTTCTTCTTCTCTTTCTTCTGCTTCTGTTTTATTGCTTCTTCTGCTTCTACTGCTTCTCTTTCTGCTTCTCATTCTACTTCTGCTTCTCCTATTGCTTCTGCTGCTCTTCCTTCTCCTTCTCCTACTTCTACTTCTCCTTCTGCGTCTGCTTCTTCTGCTTCTCCTGCTTCTCCTTCTGCTTCTTCTTCTCCTTCCGCTGCTTCTTCTGCTTCTGCTTCTTCTGCTTCTCCTTCTGCTTCTTCTGCTTCTCCTTCTGATTCTCCTTCTGCTTCTGCTTCTGTTTTTCCTTCTCCTTCTCGTTCTTCTGCTTTTAATTCTGCTTCTGCTGCAACTGCTACTGCTTCTGCTTCTTCTGTTTCTTCTGCTTCTCCTTCTGCTTTTGATTCTCTTTCTGCTTCTGCTTCTCCAGATTCTGCTTCTTCTGCTTCTCCTGCTTCTCCTTCTGCTTCAGGTTCTGCTTCTGCTTCTACGGATTCTTATGCTTCTGCTTCTTCTGCTGCTGCTTCTTCTGCTTCCCCTCCTTCTGTTTCTGCTTCTCCTTCTGTTTCTGCTTCTCCTTCTGCTTCTGATTATTGTCCTTCTCCTGTTTCTTCTGCTTCTGCTTCTCTTGCTTCTGCATCTCCTGCTTCTCCTTCTGCTGTTCTTTCTGCTTCTCCTGCTGCTTTTCCTTCTTCTCCTCCTTCTTCTGCTTCTCTTTCTGCTTCTCCTTCTGTTTCTCCTTCTCCTTCAACTTCTCGTTCTTCTGCTTATACTTCTGTTTCTCCTTCTGCTTCTGCATCTTCTGCTTCTTCTGCTACTGCCTCTGCTTCTTCTGTTTCTTCTGCTTCTCCTTCTGCTTCTCCTACTGCTTTTGCTTCTCTTTCTGCTTCTGCTTCTCCTTCTTCTTCTCCAGATTCTGCTTCTTCTGCTTCTCCTGCTTCTCCTTCTGCTTCACGTTCTGCTTCTGCTTCTTCGGCTTCTTCTGCTTCTCCTGCTGCTGCTTCTTCTGCTTCTCTTTCTGCTTTTCCTTCTGTTTCTGTTTCTCCTTCTGCTTCTTCTCCTTCTTCTGTTTCTTCTGCTTCTGCTTCTCCTGCTTCTGGTTCTGCTTCTCTTTCTGCTTCTCCTTCTCCTTCTTCTGCTTCTCCTTCTGCTTCTGCTTCTCCTTCTGCTTCTGCTTCAATTTCTCCTTCTGCTTCTTCTCCTTCTTGTTCTCCTTCTGCTTCTGCTTCTGCTCTTCTCCTTCTTCTGTTTCTTTTGCTTCTGTTTCTTCTGCTTCTTCTTCTTCTGTTTCTTCTGATGCTACTTCTGCTTCGCCTTCTTCTCCTTCTCTTTTTGCTTCTACTTCTGCTTCTTCTGATAATCCTGCTTCTCCTTCTTGTTCTCCTTCTGTTTCTGCTTCTGTTTCTGCTTCTGCTTCTCTTTCTGCTGCTCCTTCTCCTTCTTCTGATTATCCCACTGCTTCTGCTTCTGCTTCTTTTGCTTATTCTTTTTCTTCTGCTTCTGCTTCTCCTGCTTCTGCTTCTTCTGCTTCTACTGCTTCTCCTTATGCTTCTCCTTATGCTTCTCCTTATGCTTCTCCTTATGCTTCTTCTTCTTCTTCTTCTTCTTCTTCTTCTTCTTCTTCTTCTTCTTCTTCTTCTTCTTCTTATCCTTCTTCTGTTTCTTTTGCTTCTGTTTCTTCTTCTTCTTCTTCTTCTTCTTCTTCTTCTTCTTCTTCTTCTTCTTCTTCTTCTTCTTCTTCTTCTTCTTCTTCTTCTGTTTCTTCTGATTCTACTTCTGCTTCTCCTTCTTCTCCTTCTCTTTCTGCTTCTTCTGATTCTCCTGCTTCTCCTTTTGTTCTCCTTCTGTTTCTGCTTCTCTTTCTGCTTTTGCTTCTCCTTCTGCTGCTCCTTCTCCTTCTCCTTCTCCTTCTTCTTCTTCTTCTTCTTCTTCTTCTTCTTCTTCTTCTTCTTCTTCTTCTTCTTCTTCTTCTTCTTCTTCTTCTTCTTCTCTTTCTTCTGCTTCTCCTGGTTTTTCTGCTTCTACTGCTTCTCTTTTTGCTTCTCATTCTGCTTCTGCTTCTCCTTCTACTTCTCCTATTGCTTCTGCTGCCCTTCCTTCTCCTTCTCCTTCTCCTACTTCTGTTTCTCCTTCTGCTTCTGCTTCTTCTGCTTCTCCTGCTTCTCCTTCTGCATCTTCTTCTGCTTCTGCTCCTCCTTCTGCTGCTTCTCTGCTTCTGCTTCTCCTTCTTCTGCTTTTCCTTCTGATTCTCCTTCTCCTTCTCCTTCTCCTTCTGCTCCTTCTCCTTCTTCTGCTTCTCCCTCTGATTCTGCTTCTTTTGCTTATTCTTTTTCTTCTGCTTCTGCTTCTCCTGCTTCTGCTTCTTCTGCTTCTACTGCTTCTCCTTATGCTTCTCCTTCTCCTCCTCCTCCTCCACCTCCTCCTCCTTCTTCTTCTTCTTCTTCATCATCTTCTTCTTCTTCTTCTTCTTCTACATCTACAGCTTCTTCTTCTTCTTCTTCTTCTCTTTATTCTGCTTCTTTCATTTCCTGCATCTTCTGCTTCTACTGCTTCTCATACTGCTTCTCATTCCGGCTTCAGCATCCTCC
>NW_012306420.1:0-2729 GCF_000151885.1 Dipodomys ordii
GTTGGGGGAGGGGTCTCGCTCTCTCTGATCTGAAATCTTTTCTTCTCTTTCCTTTTTTTGTATTCTCACCTCTGGTTTTTCTCCTGAGTGATTCGTCTTTTTGTTGTGTCGGTCTCTGGGGAGATTAAGCGTTGGAACTCGAACTCTCTTTTTGGTTGGAGAGAGCTGTGGCGTTTCCCTACTGCCCCGTCGCCATCTTGGTCCCCCCTCTCCTTCTGCTTTTGATTCTCTTTCTGCTTCTGCTTCTGCTTCTCCTTCAGCTTCTCATTCTGCTTCTCCAGATTCGGCTTCTTCTGCTTCTCCTGCTTCTCCTTCTGCTTCAGGTTCTTCTTCTGCTTCTTCGCATTCTTATGCTTCTGCTTCTCCTGCTTCTGTTTCTTCTGCTTCCCCTCTTTCTCTTTCTGCTTCTCCTTCTGTTTCTGCTTCTCCTTCTGCTTCTGCTTCTTGTCCTTCTCATGTTTCTTCTCCTTCTGCTTCTCCTGCTTCTGCTTCTTCTGCTTTTCCTGCTTCTCTTTCTGCTTCTCCTTCTGCTTCTGCTCCTTCTCCTTCTTCTGTTACTTCTTCTTCTGCTTCTCCCGCTTGTGCTTCTCCTGCTTCTCCTGCTTCTCGTTCTGCTTCTCTTCGTCGGCTTCTCTTTCTATTTCAGCTTCTGCTTCTTCTGATTCTGATTCTTCTCCTTCTTCTTCTCCTTCTGCTTCTGCTTCTTCTGAATCTCCTGCTTCTCCTTCTGCATCTCCTTCTGCTTGTGCTTTTCCTTCTGCTTCGGCTTCTCCTTCTCCTTCTTCTCCGTCTGCTTCTGTTTCTTCTGCTTTTCCTGCGTCTCCTTCTGCTTCTCCTTCTGTTTCTCCTACTCGTTCTTCTGCTATTCCTTCTGCTTCTCTTTCTGGTTCTGCATCTTCAGCTTATTCTTCTACTGATTCTGCTTCTTCTGTTTCTTCTGCTTCTCCTTCTGCTTTTGCTTCTCTTTCTGCTTCTGCTTCTCCTTCTGGTTCTCCTTCTTCTTCTCCATATTCTGCTTCTTCTGCTCCTCCTGCTTCTCCTTCTGCTTTAGGTTCTGCTTTTGCTTCTTCGGCTTCTTCTGCTTCTATTTTTGCTTCTCCTTCTGTTTCTGCTTCTCTTTCTGCTTCTGCTGCTTCTCCTTCTTCTATTTCTTATGATTCTGCTTCTCCTGCTTCTGCTTCTCCTGCTTCTCCTTCTGTTTCTCTTTATGCTTCTCCTTCTTCTGCTTCTACTACTGCTTCTGCTTCTCTTTCTGCATCTTCTTCTGTTTCAATTTCTTCTTCTTCTGCTTCTCATTCTGCTTCTGCTTCTCCTGCTTCTGCTTCTTCTGCTTCTCCTGCTTCTCCTTCTCATTCTCCTTCTCTTTCTGCTTCTGTTTATCCTTCTGTTTCTCGTACTCCTAATCCTTCTCTTTCTCCTTGTTCTTCTTCTGCTTCTCGTTCTTCTTCTGCTTCTTCTGCTTGTTCTGTTTCTTCTGCTTCTACTTTTCCAGCTTCTGCTGCTTCTGCTTCTCCTTCTGCTTCAGGTTCTCCTTCTGCTTCTTGGGCTTCTTCTGTTTCTTCTGCTTCTGCTTCTCCTGCTACTGCTTCTTCCGCTTCTTCTGCTTCTCTTTTGCTTCTCCTTCTGCTTCTGCTTCTCCTTCTGCTCCTTCTCTTTCTTCTGTTTCTTCTTCTTCTTCTTCTTCTTCTGCTCCTTCCGCTTCTCCTCCTTGTCCTTCTCCTTCTGCTTCTCCTTCTCCTTCTTCTCCTTCTCTTTCTGCTTCTGCTTCTGCTTCTTCTGATTTTCCTACTTCTCCTTCTTCTTCTCCTTCTCTTTCTGCTTCTCTTTCTGCTTCTGCATCTCCTTCTGCTTCACCTTCTTCTTCTCTTTCTCCTTCTTTTTTTTCTCCCTCTGCTTCTGCTTCTTATGCTTCTTCTTTATCTTCTGCTTCTGCTTCTCCTGCTTCTGCTTCTTGTGCTTCTGCTGCTTCTTCTTCTGCTTCTGTTTCTTCTGCTTCTACTTCTCTTTCTGCTCCTGCTTCTCCTGCTTGTTTTTCTGCTTCTTCTGCTGCTTCTCCTTCTGCTGCTTCTTCTACTTCTCCTACTGCTTCTCTTTTTGCTTCTCCTTCTGCTTCTGCTTCTGCTTCTTCTGTTTCTACTGCCTGAATTTCTGGTTCTACTTCTTCTGCTGCTTCTCCTTCTGCTTCTGCTTGTACTTCTGATTCTGATTCTGCTTCTTCTGCTTCTTCTCTTTCGGCTTCTCCTGCTTCTGCTTCTTGTGCTTCTCCTGCTTCTCTTTCTGCTTCTCATTCCGCTTCTGCTTCTCCTTCTGCTTCTGCTTCTCCTCCTTCTCCTACTCCTACTTCTGCTTCTCCTTCATCTTCTGCTTCTTCTGCTCCTCCTGCTTCTCCTTCTGCATCTCCTTCTGCTTTTGCTTGTCCTTATGCTTCTTCTTCTGCCTCTGCTTCTCCTTCTCCTTCTTTTGCTTCACCTTTTGCTTCTGCTTCTTCTGCTTTTCCTGCTTCTCCTTCTGCTTCTGCTTCTTCTACTTCTCCTTCTGCATCTTCTTCTGCTTCTGCTTCTCCTTCTCCTTCTTCTGCTTCTCCTTCTGATTCTCCTTCTTCTTCTTCTTCTTCTTCTTCTTTTTCTTCTTCTTCTGCTTTACCTGCTTCTCTTTCTGCTTCTCCTTCAGCTTCTCCTTCTGTTTCTCCTTCTCCTTTTTGTTCTTCTGCTTTTCCTTCTGCTTTCTGA
>NW_012306421.1:0-2729 GCF_000151885.1 Dipodomys ordii
CGCTGTATACTGCTGTGTCCCGCTGAATCACGCTGTGTCCAATGTGTCCAATGTGTCCTCGCTCTGTCCCCCGCTGTGTCCCCCGCGGTGTCCCGCTGTGTCCCGCTGTGTCCCCAGCTGTGTCCCCCGCTATGTCCCGCTGTGTCCCCCGCTGTGTCCCACTGTGTCCTTGCTGTGTCCCATGCTGTGTGCCGCTGTGTCCTTTGCTGTGTCCCCCTCTGTGTCCCGCTGTGTCCTGCTGTGTCATGCTGTTTCCCCACTGCGTCCCCGCTGTGTCCCTCTGTGTACCCCGCTGTGACCAGCTTTGTCCCCGCTGTGTCTCGCTGTGTCCCACGCTCTGTCCCCCACTGTGTCCCGTTCTGTCCCCCTCTGTGTCCCGCTGTGTCCCCCGCTGTGTCCCACTGTGTCCACGCAGTATCACTGCTGTTTCCTGCTGTGTCCCGCTGTGTTCCATGGTGTCCCTCTTTGTCTCCCGCTGTGTCCCCCGCTGAGACCCCGCTGTGTCAGCGCTGTGTCCTGCTGTGTCCTCGCTGTGTCCCCCGCTGTCTCCAGCTCTGTCCCCCGCTGTGTCTCACGCTTTTTCCCCGCTGTGTCCCACTGTGTCCCGCTGTGTCCCGCTGTGCCCCCACTGTGTCCCGTTGTGTCCACAGCTGTGTACCACGCTTTGTAATGCTGTGTGCCCGCTGTATCGACGCTGTGTCCCGCTGTGTCCCCCGCTGTGTCCTCGCTGTGTTCCCCGCTGTGTCCCGCTGTGTCCCCCACTGTATCCCCCTGTGTCCCCCGCTGTGTACCGCTGTGTCCTCGCTGGGTCTCCCGTTGGGTCCCGCTGTGTCCCTCGCTATGTCCCGCTGTGTACCGCTGTGTTCCCCGCTGTGTCCTGTTGTGTCCCCAGCTGTGTACCCCGTTGTGTCCCGCTGTATCGACGCTGTGTCCCACTGGGTCCCGCTGTTTCCTTCCTGTTTTGCCCGGGGGCCTCGCTGTGTCCCCGCTGTATCGACGCTGTGTCCCCGCTGTGTCCCGCTGTGTCCCGCTCTGTCCTCGCTTTGTCCCCTGCTGTGTCCCGTTGTGTCTCCAGCTGTGTCTCCTGCTATGTCCCGCTGTGTCTACTGCTGTGTCCACGCTGTGTCCCGCTTTGTCTCGCTGTGTCCCGCTGTGTCCTCTCTGTGTCTCCCGCTATGTTCTGCTGTGTCCTCGCTGTGTCCCCTGCTGTGTCCCGCTGTGTCCCCATTGTGTCCCCCGCTGTGTCGCTCTGTGTCCCGCTGTGTCCCCCGCTGTGTCCGCTGCTGTGTCCTGCTGTGTCCCCCGCTGTGTCACCAATGTGTCCTCGCTGTGTCCCGCTGTGTCTCGCTGTGCCCTCACTCTGTCCCGTTGTGTCCACAGCTGGGTACCACGCTGTGTAACACTGTGTCCCTGCTGTATCGACGCTGTGTCCTGCTGGGTCCCGCTGTGTCCTCGCTGAGTTCCCCGCTGTGTCCCGCTGTGTCCCCAGCTGTGTCCCCCGCTGTGTCTCGCTGTGTCCTAGCTGGGTCCCCTGCTGTGTCCCGCTGTGTCCCCTGCTGTGTTCCGCTGTGTCCCGCTATATCCCGCTTGGTCCCTGCTGTGTCCCCGCTGTGTGCCCGGCTGTGTCCTGCTGTGTACTACGTTGTGTCCAGCTGTGTCACCGCTGCGTCTCTCTTTGGCCCCTCTCTGTCTCCGCTGTTCCCCGCTGTGTCCCGCTGTGTCCCGCTGTGTCCCCCGCTTTGTCCCGCTGAGTCCCCTCTGTGTCGCCGCTGTGTCCCACTGTGTCCTGGCTGTGTCCCCCACTGTCTGCCGCTTTGTCCCCACTGTGTCCCTAGCTGTGTAGCGCTGTGTCCCGCTGTGTAACCCGCTGTGTCCCACTATGTTCCCGCAGTGTCCCCGCTGTGTCCCGCTGTGTCCCTCTGTGTCCTCGCTGTGTCCCCCGAGTGTCCCGTTGTGTACCCAGCTGTACACCCCGCTGTGTCCTGCTGAGTCCCCGCTGTAACGACGCTGGGTCCCGCTGGGTCCCGCTATGTCTTCCCTGTGTTCCCCGCTGTTTCCCGCTGTGTCCCCCGCTGTGTCCCGCTGTGTCCACAGCTGTGTACCCCACTGTGTCCCGCTGTGTTCCCGCTGTATCGACGCTGTGTCCCGCTTGATCCCGTTGTGTCCTCGCTGTGTTCCCCGCTTTATCCCGTTGTGTACCCCTCTGCATCCCTCGCTGTGTCCCGATGTGTACTGCTGTGTCCCCCGCTGCGTCCCGCTGTGTCCCTGCTGTGTCCCAATGTGTCCTCGCTGTGTCCCCCACTGTGTCCCGCTGTGTCCCCCCTGTGTCCCCCGCTGTGTCCCTCTGTGTCCCACTGTGTCCCCCACTGTGTTCCCCGCTGTGTACCGCTGTGTGCCCCGCAGTGTCAGCGCTGTGTACCGCTGTGTCCTCGCTGTGTCCCCCGCTGTCTCCCGCTCTGTACCCCGCTGTGTCTCAAGCTTTGTCCCTGCTGCGTCCCACTGTGTCCCGCTGTGTCCCGCTGTGCCCCCACTGTGTCCCGTTGTGTTCACAGCTGTGTACCACGCTGTGTAACGCTGTGTCCCCGCTGTATCGACGCTGTGTCGCCCTTGGTCCCGTTGTGTCCTCGCTGTGTTCCCCGCTGTGTCCCGCTGTGTCCGCCACTATGTCCCGCTGTGTCTACGGCTGTGTCCCCACTGTGTCCCGCTGTGTCCTCACTGTTCCTCTGAGA
>NW_012306422.1:0-2729 GCF_000151885.1 Dipodomys ordii
CGGGACACAGCGGGGGACACAGCAAGGACACAGCCTGACAGAGCGGGACACAGCGTGGGACAAAGCGGGAGACAGTGTGGGACACAGCGGGACACAGCGGGACACAGCGGGGGACACAGCGGGACACAGCGGTGCACCCAGCGAGGACACAGCGGGACACAGTGGGGGATACAGCGAGGAAACAGCGGGGACACAGCGGAGGACAGCGGGACACAGCGGGGAACACAGCGAGGACACATCGGGACACAGCGTCGATACAGCAGGGACAGTGCGTTACACAGCATGGTACACAGCTGTGGACACAACGCGACACAGTGGGGGCACAGCGGGACACAGCGGGACACAGTGGGACACAGCGGGGAGAAAGCGTGAGACACAGCGGAGGACAGAGTGGGAGACAGCGGGGGACAAAGCGAGGACACAGCGGGACAAAGCGGTGACACAGCAGGGACTCAGCGAGTGACACAGCGGGACACAGCAGGACACAGCGGGGGACACAGCGGGGGATACAGGGGGGACACAGCGGGACACAGCGGGGAACACAGCGAGGACACAGCGGGACACAGCGGGACACAGTGGGGACACAATAGTGGACACAGCAGGACACAGCACGGGACACAGCAGGGGATACAATGGGGACACAGCGGGACACAGCCGGGAACACAGCAAGGACACAGCGGGACACAGCGGGACAGAGCGTCGATACAGCAGGGACACAGCTTTACACAGCATTGTACACAGCTGTGGACACAACGGGACACAGTGGGGGCACAGCGGGACACAGCGGGACACAGTGGGACACAGCGGGGACAAAGCGTGAGACACAGCGTGGGACATAGCGGGAGACAGCGGGGAACACAGCGAGGACACAGCGGGACACAGCGGGGTCACAGCGGGACTCAGCGGGGGACACAGCAGTACACAGCGGGACACAGCGGGACACAGCGGGGACACATCATGGACACAGTGGGGGACACAGTGGGGACACATCAGGGACACAGTGGGGATCACATCGGGACACAGCGGGGGACACAGGGAGGACACAGCAGGACACAGCTGGGACACAGCGGGGACTCACCGGGGAACACAGCGGTGACAAAGCGGGACAGCACGGGACCAGCGGGACACAACGGGACACAGCGGGGGAAACAGTGGGGACACAGCAGGACACAGCGGGGGACACAGCGGGGGACACAGCGGGACACAGCGGGACACAGCGGGGGACACAGCGACGACACAGCATGATACATCATGGGACACAGCGTGACATAGCGGGGACACAGCAGTGGACACAGCGGGACACAGCGTTAGACACAGCGGGGGACACATGGAGGACACAGCGTGACACAGCGGGACACAGCGGGGGACACAGCGGGACACAGTGGGGACAGAGCGTGGGACACAGCGAGACACAGCGGGGACAAAGCTGGACACAGCGGGGTACACAGAGGGACACAGCGGGGACGCAGCGGGGAAACAGCGTGACACAGCAGGACACAGCGGGACACAGCGTGGGACACATCGAAGACACAGCGGCACACAGCATGGGACACAGCAAGGACACAGTGGGACACAGCGGGGGACACAGCGGGACATAGCGGGGAACACAGCAGGGGACACAGCGGGACACAGCGGGACACAGCGGGGGACACAGGGAGGACACAGCGGGACACAGCGGGGGACAGAGCGAGGACACATTCGGACACATTGGGACACAGCGGGATTCAGCGGGGGACACAGCAGTACACAGCGGGACAAAGCGGGACACAGCGGGGACACAGCAGAGACACAGCGGGGGACAGAGCAGGACACAGCGGGGGACACAGGGATGACAGAGCAGGACCCAGCGGGACCCAGCGTGGATACAGCAGAAACCCAGTTGGACACAGCAGGACACAGCGGGGACACAGCAGTAGACACAGCGGGACACAGTGCCGGACACAGCTGGACACAGCGGGGGACAAAGGGAGGACACAGCGGGACCCAGCAGGACCCAGCGTCGATACAGCAGGGACACAGCGGGACACAGTGCGGTACACAGCTGGAGACACAGCGAGGACACAGCGGGACACAGCGGGGACATAGCGGGACACAGCGGGACACAGCGGGGACACAGCAGTAGACACAGCGGCACACAGTGCCGGACACAGCGGGACACAGCGGGGGACAAAGGGAGGACAGAGCGGGACAAGGCGGGACACAGCGGGAACTCAGCGGGGGACACAACGGGGGACAAAGCGGGACACCACGGGACACAGCGGGACACAGCGGGGACAAGGGGGAGACAGAGCGGGACACAGCGAGGACACCGCGGGACACAGTGGGGGACACAGCAGGACACAGCGGGGGACACAGCGAGGACACAGTGGGACACAGCAGGGAACAGAGCGGGACACAGAGGATGACACAGCGGGGGACACAGCGGGACACAGCGTGGGACACAGCGAGGACACAGCAGGACACAGCGGGACACAGCGGGGACAGCGCGGGACACAGTCGGACACTGCGGGACACAGCGGGGGACACAGCGGGACACAGCGGGGGACCCAGCGAGGACATAGCGGGACAGCGGGGGACACAGCGAGGACACAGCGGTGGACACAACGGGGGACACAGCGGGACACAGCGGGGAACACAGCGAGGACACAGCGGGACACAGCGGGAAACAATGCGAGGTCACAGCGGGGGTCAAAGCGGGACAACACGGGACACAGTGTGACACAGTGGGA
>NW_012306423.1:0-2729 GCF_000151885.1 Dipodomys ordii
GGAGATCTGTATGCAGATGACGTTGTCAGATAGTGTAGCTAGGAGTAAGCAGTAGATGCAGGATCTGTATGTGATGTTGTAGTTCGTAGAAGGAAGAATCGCAGTAGTTAGTAGGAGAAGCTGTAGGAAAAGCAGAAGCAGATTGAGAAGCAGAATGAGAAGCAGTAGAAGCAGAAGAAGCAGGAAAAGAAGAAGCAGAATAAAGAGAAGAAGAAGAAGAAGAAGAAGAAGAAGAAGAAGAACAAGAACATGAACAAGAAGTACAAGAAGGAGGAGGTGGTGGTGGTGGAGGAGGAGGAGGAGAAGGAGAGGCATAAGGAGAAGCAGTAGAAGCAGAAGAAGCAGAAGCAGGAGAAGCAGAAGCAGAAGAAAAAGAATAAGCAAAAGAAGCAGAATCAGAGGGAGAAGCAGAAGAAGGAGAAGGAGCAGAAGGAGAAGAAGAAGCAGAAGGAGAATCAGAAGGAGAAGCAGAAGAAGGAAAGCAGAAAGAGAGAAGCAGCAGAAGGAGAAGCAGAAGCAGAAGAAGATGCAGAAGGAGAAGCAGAAGAAGCAGAAGCAGAAGGAGAAACAGAAGTAGGAGAAGGAGAAGGAGAAGGAAGGTCAGCAGAAGCAATAGGAGAAGCAGAATGAGAAGCAAAAAGAGAAGCAGTAGCAAAAAGAGAAGCAGTAGAAGCAGAAGAAAGAGAAGAAGAAGAAGAAGAAGAAGAAGAAGAAGAAGAAGAAGAAGAAGAAGAAGAAGAAGAAGAAGAAGAAGAAGAAGAAGAAGAAGAAGAAGAAGAAGAAAAAGAAGAAGAAGAAGAAGAAGAAGAAGAAGAAGAAGAAGAAGAAGAAGAAGAAGAAGAAGAAGAAGAAGAAGAAGAAGAAGAAGAAGAAGAAGGAGAAGCATAAGGAGAAGCATAAGGAGAAGCATAAGGAGAAGCAGTAGATGCAGGAGAAGCAGAAGAAATAGAATAAGCAAAAGAAGCAGAAGCAGAAGCAGTGGGAGAAGCAGAAGAAGGAGAAGGAAAAGGAGCAGCAGAAGGAGAAGCAGAAGCAGAAAGAGAAGCAGAAACAGAAGGAGAACAAAAGGAGAAGCAGGAGAATCAGAAGAAGCAGAAGTAGAAACAGAAAGAGAAGTAGAAGAAGGAGAAGCAGAAGTAGAATCAGAAGAAACAGAAGAAGAAGAAGAAGAAGAAGAAGAAGAAGAAGAAGAAGAAGAAGAAGAAGAAGAAGAAGAAGAAGAAACAGAAGCAAAAGAAAGAGAAGAAGGAGAAGAGCAGAAGCAGAAGGAAAAGAAGAAGCAGAAGGAGAAGCAGAAAGAGAAGCAGGAGAACCTGAAGAAGCAGGAGAAGAAGAAGCAGAAGAAACAGGAGAAGCCGAAGAAGCAGAAGCAGAATCTGAAGCAGAAGGAGAAACAGAAGAAGCACAATCTGAAGGAGAAGCAGAGAACAGAAATAGTAGAATAAGCAGAAGCAGAAGCACCAGGACAAGCAGAAGAAGAAGAAGGAGAAGGCGAAAGAGAAGGATTAGGAGTAGGAGAAGCAAAAGGATAAGCTGAAGCAGAAAGAGACGCAGAAGGAAAAGCAGCACGAGAAGTAGGAGAAGCAGGAGAAGCAGAAGCAAGAGAAGCAGAAGAAACGGAACACGCAGAAGCAGAATGAGAAGCAGAAGGAGAAATTGAAGCAGAAGGAGAAGGAGAAGCAGAAGGAGAAGCTGAAGAAGGAGAAGGAGAAGCAGAAAGAGAAGCAGAAAGAGAAGCAGAAAGAGAAGCAGAACGAGAAGCAGGAGAAGCAGAAGCAGGAGAAGCAGAAGCAGAAGAAACATAAGAAGGAGAAGAAGCAGAAGGAGAAGCAGAAACAGAAGGAAAAGCAGAAATAGAAGCAGGAGCAGCAGAAGAAGCAGCAGCAGGAGAAGCAGAAGCAGAAGAAGCCGAAGAAGCAGAAGCAGAACCTGAAGCATAAGGAGATACAGGAGAAGCAGAAGAAGCAGAATCTGGAGAAGCTGAAGGAGAAGCAGAAGCAGAAAGAGAAGCAAAAGCAGAAGGAGAAGCATAAGGAGAAGCAGAAGAAACAGAAGAAGCAGAGGCAGTAGCAGAAGATGTAGAAGCAGAAGGAGAAGCAGAAGGAAAAGCAGAAGAACAAGAAGGAGAAGGAGAAACAGAATGAGAAGCAGAAAGAGAAGCAGAAGAAGGAGCAGGAGACGGAAAAGCAGCAGGAGAAGCAGAAAGAGAAGCAGAAGGAGAAGCAGGATATGTAGAAACAGGAGAAGCAGAAGAAACAGGAGAAGGACAAGAAGCAGAAGCAGAAGGAGAAGCAGAAACAGAAGGAGATGCAGAAAGAGAAGGAGGGAAAGCAGAAGAAGCAGAAGCAGGAGAAGCAGAAGCATAAGAATGCGAAGACGCAGAAGCAGAACCTGAAGCAGAAGGAGAAGCAGGAGAAGCAGAAGAATCAGAATCTGGAGAAGCAGAATGAGAAGCAGAAGGAAAAGCAGAAGCAGAAAGAGAATCAAAAGCAGAAGGAGAAGCAGAAGAAACAGAAGAAGTAGAAGCAGTAGCAGGTGTAGCAGAAGCAGAAGGAAAAGCAGAAAAACAGGAAGGAGAAGGAGAAACAGAAGGAGAAGTAGAAGGAGAAGCAGAAAGAGAAGCAGGTAAAGCAGAAGAAGAAGAAGCAGAAGGAGAATCAGAAGGAGAAGCAGAAGAAGGAGAAGGAGAAACAGAAGAAGAAGAAGAAGATGCAGAAGGAGAAGCAGAA
>NW_012306424.1:0-2729 GCF_000151885.1 Dipodomys ordii
GATCAGGCGGGGTATCCGTTGCAATATCATTATGAGTAGGAGGTGGATGGGGAGGAGCTGGAGATGCAGTTGGAGGAGAAGAAGTAGGAGCAGTAGGAGTAGGAGCTGGAGCAGGAGGATGAGGAGCAGAAGTAGCAGCAGAAGGAGGAGCAGGAGGAGGTGGTGGAGGAGGAGGAGGAGGAGGAGGAGAAGGAGAAGCATAAGGAGAAGCAGTAGAAGCAGAAGAAGCAGAAGCAGGAGAAGCAGAAGCAGAAGAAAAAGAATAAGCAAAAGAAGCAGAATCAGAGGGAGAAGCAGAAGCAGGAGAAGGAGCAGAAGGAGAAAGAGAAGCAGAAGGAGAATCAGAAGGAGAAGCAGAAGAAGGAGAAGCAGAAGCAGAAGAAGCAACAGAAGGAGAAGCAGAAGCAGAAGAAGATGCAGAAGGAGAAGCAGGAGAAGCAGAAGAAGCAGAAGCAGAAAGAGAAACAGAAGTAGGAGAAAGAGAAGGAGAAGGAAGGGCAGCAGAAGCAATAGGAGAAGCAGAAGCAGAATGAGAAGCAAAAAGAGAAGCAGTAGAAGCAGAAAAACCAGGAGAAGCAGAAGAAAGAGAAGAAGAAGAAGAAGAGGAAGAAGAAGAAGAAGAAGAAGAAGAAGAAGAAGAAGAAGAAGAAGAAGAAGAAGAAGAAGAAGAAGAAGAAGAAGAAGAAGAAGAAGAAGAAAGAGGAGGAGGAGGAGGAGGAGGAAGAGGAGAAGGAGAAGCATAAGGAGAAGCAGTAGAAGCAGAAGAAGCAGAAGCAGGAGAAGCAGAAGCAGAAGAAAAAGAATAAGCAAAAGAAGCAGAATCAGAGGGAGAAGCAGAAGAAGGAGAAGGAGCAGAAGGAGAAGGAGAAGCAGAAGGAGAAGCAGAAGGAGAAGCAGAAGAAGGAGAAGCAGAAGCAGAAGAAGCAGCAGAAGGAGAAACAGAAGCCGAAGAAGATGCAGAAGGAGAAGTAGGAGAAGCAGAAGAAGCAGAAGCAGAAGGAGAAAAAGAAATAGGAGAAGGAGAAGGAGAAGGAAGGGCAGCAGAAGCAATAGGAGAAGCAGAAGGAGAAGCAGAAGCAGAATGAGAAGCAAAAAGAGAAGCAGTAGAAGCAGAAAAACCAGGAGAAGCAGAAGAAAGAGAAGAAGAAGAAGAAGAAGAAGAAGAAGAAGAAGAAGAAGAAGAAGAAGAAGAAGAAGAAGAAGAAGAAGAAGAAGAAGAAGAAGGAGAAGCATAAGGAGAAGCATAAGGAGAAGCATAAGGAGAAGCATAAGGAGAAGCATAAGGAGAAGCATAAGGAGAAGCAGTAGATGCAGGAGAAGCAGAAGAAATAGAATAAGCAAAAGAAGCAGAAGCAGAAGCAGTGGGAGAAGCAGAAGAAGGAGAAGGAAAAGGAGCAGCAGAAGGAGAAGCAAAAGCAGAAAGAGAAGCAGAAACAGAAGGAGAACAAAAGGAGAAGCAGGAGAATCAGAAGAAGCAGAAGTAGAAACAGAAAGAGAAGTAGAAGAAGGAGAAGCAGAAGTAGAATCAGAAGGAACAGAAGAAGAAGAAGAAGAAGAAGAAGAAGAAGAAGAAGAAGAAGAAGAAGAAGAAGAAGAAGAAGAAGAAGAAGAAGCAAACGAAACATAAGAAGGAGAAGAGCAGAAGCAGAAGCAGAAGGAAAAGCAGAAGCAGAAGGAGAAGCAGGAGAAGCTGAAGAAGCAGGAGAAACAGAAGCAGAAGAAACAGGAGAAGCCGAAGAAGCAGAAGCAGAATCTGAAGCAGAAGGAGAAACAGAAGAAGCACAATCTGAAGCAGAAGCAGATGAAACAGAAATAGTAGAATAAGCAGAAGCAGAAGCACCAGGAGAAGCAGAAGAAGAAGAAGGAGAAGGTGAAAGAGAAGGATTAGGAGTAGGAGAAGCAAAAGGATAAGCAGAACCAGAAAGAGACGCAGAAGGAGAAGCAGCACGAGAAGTAGGAGTAGCAGGAGAAAAAGAAGCAGGAGAAGCAGAAGAAACAGAAGGCGCAGAAGCAGAATGAGAAGCAGAAGGAGAAATTGAAGCAGAAGCAGAAGCAGAAGGAGAAGAAGCAGAAGAAGAAGCAGAAGAAGGAGAAGAACAAGGAGAAGGAGAAAGAGAAGCAGAAAGAGAAGCAGAACGAGAAGCAGGAGAAGCAGAAGCTGGAGAAGCCGAAGCAGAAGAAACAGAAGAAGGGAAAGAAGCAGAAGCAGAAGGAGAAGCAGAAACAGAAGGAGAAGCGGAAAGAGAAAGAGGGGAAGCAGAAGAAGCAGAAGCAGGAGAAGCAGAAGTATAAGAATCCGAAGAAGCAGAAACAGAACCTGAAGCAGAAGGAGAAGCAGTAGAAGCAGAAGAAGCAGAATCTGGAGAAGCAGAATGAGAAACTGAAGTAGAAGCAGAAGCAGAAGCAGAAAGAGAATCAAAAGCAGAAGGAGAAGCAGAAGAAACAGAAGAAGCAGAAGCAGTAGCAGTTGCAGCGGAAGCAGAAGGAGAAGCAGAAGGCAAGCAGAAGAACGAGAAGGAGAAGGAGAAACAGAAGGAGAAGCAGAAGGAGAATCAGAAGGAGAAGCAGAAGAAGCAGAAGGAGAAGCAGAAGGAGAAACAGAAGCAGAAGAAACATCAGAAAGAGAAGCGAAGCGAAGAAGATGCAGAAGGAGAAGCAGGAGTAGCAGAAGAAGCAGAAGCAGAAGGAGAAGTAGAAGAAGGAGAAGGAGAAGGAAGAGCCGCAGAAGC
>NW_012306425.1:0-2729 GCF_000151885.1 Dipodomys ordii
TCCCCCGCTGCGTCCCGCTGTGTACTGCTGTGTCCCAATGTGTCCTCGCTGTGTCCCCCACTGTGTCCCGCTGTGTCCCCCCTGTGTCCCCCGCTGTGTCCCTCTGTGTCCCGCTGTGTCCCCCGCTGTGTTCCCCGCTGTGTACCGCTGTGTGCCCCGCAGTGTCAGCGCTGTGTACCGCTGTGTCCTCGCTGTGTCCCCCCACTGTCTCCCACTCTGTACCCCGCTGTGTCTCAAGCTTTGTCCCTGCTGCGTCCCACTGTGTCCCGCTGTGTCCCGCTGTGCCCCCACTGTGTCCCGTTGTGTTCACAGCTGTGTACCACGCTGTGTAACGCTGTGTCCCCGCTGTATCGACGCTGTGTCGCCCTGGGTCCCGCGGTGTCCTCGCTGTGTTCCCCGCTGTGTCCCGCTGTGTCCGCCACTGTGTCCCCCTGTGTCTACGGCTGTGTCCCCGCTGTGTCCCGCTGTGTCCTCGCTATGTCCCATGCTGTGTTCCGCTGTGTCCTCGCTTTTTTCCCCGCTGTGTCCTGCTGTGTCCCTGCCATATCGACGCTGGGTTCACCTGGGTCCCGCTGTGTCCTCCCTGTGTCCCCCGCTGTGTCCCGCTGTGTCCCCTGCTGTGTCCCTGCTGTGTCCCCGCTGTGTCCCGGTGTGTCCCGCTGTGTATTGCTGTGCCCCACTGAGTCCCGCTGTGTCCCCGCTGTGTCCCAATGTGTCCTCGCTATGTCCCCCGCTGTCTCCCGCTGTGTCCTCCCTGTGTCCCCCGCTGTGTCCCGCTGTGTCCCTCTGTGTCCCCTGCTGTGTCCCCCGCTATGTCTCGCTGTGTCCCCCGCTGTGTCCCACTGTGTCCTTGCTGTGTCCCCCGTTCTGTGCCACTGTGTCCTCGCTGTGTCCCCGGCTGTTTCCCGCTGTGTCCTGCTGTGTCATGCTGTTTCCCCACTGTGTCCCCGCTGTTTCCCTCTGTGTACCCCGTTGTGTCCAGCTTTGTCCTCGCTGTGTCTCGCTGTGTCCCACACTCCGTCCCTCACTGTGTCCCGCTGTGTCCCCCGCTGTTTTGCATTGTGTCCCCCACTGTGTCCCGCTGTGTCCCCGCAGGTTCACCTCTGTTTCCCGCTGTGTCCCGCTGTGTTCCGTGGTGTCCTCGCTGTGTCCCCCTGCTGTGTCCCGTTGTGTCCCGCTGTGTCCTCGCTGTGTCCCCGCTGTGTGCCCGCTATGTCCCGTTGTGTACTCTGTTGTTTCCAGCTGTGTCACCGTTGTGTCTCGCTTTGGCCCCTCTCTGTCTCTGCTGTCCCCCGCTGTGTCCCCCGCTGTGTCCCGCTGTGTCCCGCTGTGTCCCCCACTTTGTCCCGCTGAGTCCCATCTGTGTCGCCGCTGTGTCCCGCTGTGTCCTCGCTGTGTCCCCGGCTGTCTGCCTCTTTGTCCCCGCTGTGTCCCTAGCTGTGTCCCGCTGTGTCCCCCGCTTTGTCCCGCTGAGTCCCATCTGTGTCGCCGCTGTGTCCCACTATGTTCCCGCAGTGTCACCGCTGTGTCCCGCTGTGTCCTCGCTGTGTCCCCCGAGTGTCCCGTTGTGTCCCGCTGTGTCCTGCTGCGGTCCCGCTGTGTCCCGCTGTGTCCCGCTTTGTCCCCCACTGTGTCCCGCAGTGAACCCGCTGTGTCCCGCTGTGTCCCACTGTGTCCCGTGGTGTCCCGCTTTGTCCCCCGCTGTGTCCCAGCTGAGTCTAGCTGTGTCCCCACTGTGTCCTCTCTGTGTCCCCCGCTGTGTCCTGCTCTGTTCCCCACTGTGTCTCCCGTTTTGTCCCTGCTGTGCCCCGCTGTGTCCCGCTGTGTCCCGCTGTGTCCCCCACTGTGTCCCGTTGTGTCAACAGCTGTGTACCCCGCTGTGTCCCTGCTGTATCGACGCTGTGTCTCGCTGGGTCCTGCTGTGTCTCTCTCTGTGTTCCCCATTGTGTCCGGCTGTGTCCCCCGCTGTGTCCCTCGCTGTGTCCCCCGCTGTGTCCCGCTGTGTCCCGCTGTGTCCCCCGCTGTGTCCTTGCTGTGTCCCCGCTGGGTCCCGCTGAGTCCCGCAGTGTCCCCCGCTGAGTCCCGTTGTGTCACCGCTGTGTCCCGCTGTGTCCCCGCTCTATCGATGCTGTGTCCCGCTGGATCCCGCTGTGTCCTCTCTTTGTTCCCCGCTGTGTCCCGCTGTGTCCCCCGCTGTGTCTCTCGCTGTGTCCCGCTGTGTCCCCGGCTGTGTCCGGCTGTGTCCCACTGTGTCCCCCGCTGTGTCCTTGCTGTGTCCCCGCTGTGACCCGCTGTGTCCCGCAGTGTCCCCAGCTGTGTCCCGCTTTTCACCGCTGTGTCCTGCTTTGTCCTCGCTGTGTCCTCCTCTGTGTCCCACTTTGTCCCTGCTGTGTACTCCGCTGTGTCCCTCTGTGTCCCCCGGTGTGTCCCGCTGTGTCCCCTGCTGTGTCCCCACTGTGTCACGCTGTGTTTCGCTGTGTCCGGCTGTGTCCTCGCTCTGTCTCATTCAGTGTCCAGCTGTGTCCTCCCTGTGTCCCCCGCTGTGTCCCGCTGTGTCCCCCGCTGTGCCCCGCAGTGTCCCGCTGTGTCCTCACTGTGTCCCACTGTGTCCCCGCTGTTTCCCCGCTGGGTCCTGCTGTGTCCCGCTGGGTCCCGCTGGGTCCCCTGCATTGTCCCGCTGTGTCCCCGCAGTGTCCCCGCTGTGTCCTGCTGTGTCCCACTGTGTCCTG
>NW_012306427.1:0-2729 GCF_000151885.1 Dipodomys ordii
TCAGGGAACATAGTGGGACACAGCAGGGTACACAGCTGGGGTCACAATGGGTATGACAGCGGGGGACACAATGAGGACTCAGCGGAACACAGCATGGGACACAGCGAGGACACAGCTGGGGACACAGCGAGGACACAGCGGGACACAGCGGGGACACAGCGGGGACACAGGGAGGACACAGCGGGACACAGCGGGGGACACAGCGGGACACAGCTGGGGATACAGCGGGACACAGCGGGACACAGCGGGGACACAGCGGGGACTCACCGGGGGACACAGCGGGGGACAAAGCAGGACACCAAGGGACACAGTGTGACACAGCGGGACACAGCGGGGTACACAGCTGGGGACACAACAGGAAACAGCAGGGGACACAGCGGGACACAGTGGGGACAAAGAGGCGAACATAGCGGGGGACAGAGCGGGACACAGCGGGGAACCAGCGGGACCCAGCGGGGAAACAGCGGGGACTCAGGGGGGGACACAGAGGGACAAAGGTGGTCACAGCGGGACACAGCGGCAACACAGAACGGACACAATGGCAGACACACCTGGACACAGTGGGACAGAGCGGAGACAAAGCGGGACACAGCGGGGGACACAGCGGGGACACAGCGTGGGACACAGCGGGGGACACAGCGGGGGAAACAGCGGGACACAGGAGGGAACACAGCGAGGACCCAGCGGGAACCAGCAGGACACAGAGTCTATACAGCGGGGGACACAGCGGGACACAGAGAGACACAGCGGAGGACAGATCAGAACACAGTGAGGGACACAGGGAGGACACAGAGGGACACAGCGGGTACACAGCGGGACATAGCGGGGGACAGAGCGGGACACAGCGGGGGACACAGCTGGGACACAGCGGGGACACAGCAGGGACACAGCGGGGACACAGCAGGACAGAGCAGTGGACACAATGGGACACAAAGGGAGACACAATGCGACACAGCGCGGGACACAGCAGGGGACACAGCGTGACACAGCCGGGGACCCAGCGGGGCACAGCGCGGGACACAGCAGGGGACACAGCAGGACACAGTGGGGGACAGTGCAAGGGACACAGCAGAACACACCAGGGACACAGCTGGACACAGCGGGACACAGCGGGAACACAGCTGGATAGAGCGGGACACAGCAGGGGACACAGCGGGACACATCGCGGGACAAAGCTAGGACACAGGGGGACACAGCGGGGGACACAGCGGGACACAGTGGAACACAGCGGGGACAAACTTGGGATACAGCGGGGGACAGAGCGGGACACAGCGGGGTACACAGGGAAGACACAGCGGGACACACCGGGGACACAGTAGGGACTAAGCAGGGGACACAGCGGGGGACAAAGCGGGACACCACGGGACACAGCGGGACACAGCAGGACACAGGGGGGACACTGCCGGGACACAGTGCGACACAGCGAGGGACACAGCGGCACACAGCGGGACTCAACAGGGGACACAGCGGGGACACAGCGGGACACAGCGGGACACAGCGTGGACAATGCGGGAACATAGCGGGACACAGCAGGGTACACAGCGGGACACAGCGGAACACAGCTGGCGACACAATGGGACAAAGCGGGGGACACAGCGAGGACACAGCGGGACACAGAGGGACATATTGTGGAACAAAGCAGGAGACTGCGGGGGACACAGTGGCGGACAAATCGCGACACCAAGGGACACAGTGTGACACAGCAGGGGACAGAGAGGGGGACACAGCGGGACACAGAGGGGAACACAGTGAGGACACAGCGGGACCTAGCAGGACCCAGCAGGACACAGAGTCTATACAGCAGGGGACACAGCGGAACACAGAGGGACACAGCGGAGGACAGAGCAGAACACAGCGAGGGACACAGGGAGGACACAGCGGGACACAGCGGGGACACAGCGGGACATAGCGGGGGACAGAGCAGGACACAGCGGGGGACACAAGGAGGACACAGCGGGACACAGCTGGGACACAGCGGGGACACAGCGGGGACACAGCAGTGGACACAATGGGACACAGCGGGGGACACAGCACGGGACATAGCAGGGGACACAGCAGGACACAGCGGGACACAGCGGTCACAGCTGGGGACACAGAAAGGACACAGCGAGACACATCGGGGGATACAGCGGGACACAGTGGGACACTGGGGGACAGAGCGGGGGACAGAGCGGGACACAGCGGGGGACACAGCGGGACTAAGCACGGAACACAGCAGGGGACACAGCAGAACACAGCGGGACACAGCGGGGGACACAGCGATGACACAGCGGGACACAGCGGGGGACAAGGCGGGACACAGCTGGGGACACAGAGGGGGAAACAGCGGGACACAGCGGGACACAGCAGGGGACACAGGGGGGACACAGCGGGACACAGAGGGGGACACAGCAAGGACACAGTGGGTCACAGCGGGGACATAGCGAGACTCAGCGGGGGACACAGCGGGGGACAAAGCGGGACACCACAGCACACAGCGGGACACAGCAGGACACAAGGGGGACACTGCCGGGACACAGTGCGACACAGCGAGGGACACAGCTGGACACAGCAGGGGACACAGCGGGGACAAAGCGGGACACAGCCTGGGATACAGCGAGGACACAGCGGGACACAGTGCGACACAGTGGGGGACAAAGCGGGAGACAGCGGAGGACACAGTGAGGACACAGCGGGACACAGCGGGGAAACAGAGGGGACTCAGCGGGGGACACAGCGGGAACAAATGA
>NW_012306428.1:0-2729 GCF_000151885.1 Dipodomys ordii
TACCCCCACGGTTAGTGTACCCCAGACTGGTGGTACACCAACTGGAGTAACCCCCAGCTGGTGGTCCCTAGCTATATACCCAGCCAGGTGTCACCACGCATGATGTCCCCGCTGTTTTCCCCCCCACTTGTGTTCCTGGCTGTGTCACTCGCTGTGTCTCCCGCTGTGTCCCAGCTGTTTTACCACTGTGTCCTCACTGTGTACCACGCTGTGTTCCGATGTGTCCTCGCTGTGTCCACTAAAGAGTCCATCTGTGTCCCCTATGTGTCCCCCGCTGTGTCCCGCTGTATACCCCGCTGTGTCCAGCTATGTTCCCGCACTGTCTACCCCTAGTCCACCACTGTGTCCCACTGTATCCGGAAGTGCCCCGCTTAGTCCCCAGCTGTTTCCCCCGGTGAGTCCCCACTGTGTCCCGCTGTGTCCACCGTTGTGTCCCGCTGTGTCCCCCGCTCTGTCCCGCTTTGTCCACTGCTGTGTCCCTGCTCTGTCCTGCTGTTTCCCTCGCTGTTTCCCGTTGTGTCCTTGTTGTGTCCCACGCTGTGTTCCACGGTGTCCTCGCTATGTCCCAATGTGTCCTCGCTGTGTCCCCCGCTGTGTCCACCTGTGTCCCTGCTGTGTCCCCGCTGTCTACCCCGCTGTGTCCCGCTGTGTCCCACTGTGTACCCCGCTGTGTCCTGCTATGTTCCCGCAGTGTCCCCGCAGTGTCCCGAAGTGTCCCGCTGTGTCCCATGCTGTCCCGCTTTGTCCCCCGCTGTGTTCCCCGGTGAGTCCCCGCTGTGTCCCCGCTGTGTCCCGCTGTGTCCTCCCTGTGTTCCCCGCTGTGTCCCGCTGTGTTCCCCGCTGTGTCCCGCTGTGTCTACTGCTGTGTGCCCGCTGTGTCCCGCTGTGTCCCCGCTGTATCGACGCTGTGTCCCGCTGTGTCCCGCTATGTCCGCGCTGTGTCCTGCTGTGTCCACCTGTGTCCCCGCTGTGTGCCCGCTGTGTCCCGCTGTGTCCCCCGCTTTGTCCCATTGTGTTCCGCTGCGTCCCCGCTGTGTCCCACTGTGTCCCCGCTGTGTCCCCAGCTGTGTCCCGCTGTGTCCCGCTGTGTACCCCGCTGTGTCCCGTTGTGTCCCCAGCTGTGTACCCCGCTGTGTCAGGCTATGTCCCGTGCTGTGTCCCGCTGAGTTTCCCACTGTGTCCCGCTGTGTCTACTGCTGTGTCCCCGCTGTGTCCCGCTGTGTCCCGCTGTGTCCTCGCTGTGTCCCAAGCTGTGCCCCCGCTGTGTCAGGCTGTGTCCCGCGCTGTGTCACCGCTGTGTCCCCCTGTGTCCTCGCTGTGTCCCCTGCTGTCTCCCGCTCTGTCCCCGCTGTGCCTCACGCTTTGTCCCCGCTGTGTCCCACTCTGTCCCGCTGTGTTCCCGCTGTGTGCCCGATGTGTCCCGCTATGTACTCCGTTGTGTCCAGCTGTGTCACAACTGTGTCCCGCTGTGTCCCCTCTCTTTCTCCGCTGTCCCCCGTTGTGACCCCGCTGTGTCCTGCTGTGTCCCACTTTGTCCCCCGTTTTGTCCCGCTGTGTCCCCGCAGTGTCCCCGCTGTGTCCCGCTGTGTCACAGTGTGTCCCATGGTGTCCCGCTTTGTCCCCCACTGTGTCCCCCGCTGAGTCCCCTCTGTGTCGCATCTGTGTCACGCTGTGTCGCGCTGTGTCCGGCTGTGTCCACAGCTGTGTCGCGCTGTGTCCCGCTGTGTAACCCACTGTGTCCCGCTATGTTCCCACAGTGTCCCCGCTGTGTCCCGCTGTGTCCCGCTGTGTCCTCACTGTGTCCCGCTCTGTGTCCCGTTGTGTCCCCAGCTGTGTACCCCGCTGTGTCTCCCTGTGTGCTAGCTGTGTCCCCCGCTGTCTCCCGCTCTGTCCCCTGCTGTGTCTCACACTTTGTCCCCGCTGTGTCCCACTGTGTCCCCTGCTTTGTCCCGCTGTGTCCCCTTAGTGTCCCCGCTGTGTCCCGCTGTGTCACAGTGTGTCCCATGGTGTCCCGCTGTGTCCCCGCTGTATTGACGCTGTGTCCCGTTGGGTCCTGCTGTGTCCCGCTGTGTCCGGCTGTGTCCACAGCTGTGTCGCGCTGTGTCCCGCTGTGAACCCCGCTGTGTCCCGCTATGTTCCCGCAGTGTCCCCGCTCTGTCCCGCTGTGTCCCCGCTGTATCGACGCTGTGTCCCGCTGGGTCCCGCTGTGTCCTCCGCTGTGTCCTGCTATGTCCTGCTGTGTACTGCTGTGTCCCCCGCTGAGTCCCACTGTGTCCCCCGCTTTGTCCCGCTGTGTCCCCGCAGTGTCTCCGCTGTGTCCCGCAGTGTCACACTGGGTCCCCTGGTGTCCCGCTTTTTCCCACTCTGTGTCCTCCGCTGAGTCCCTGCTGTGTCTCCGCTGTGTCCCGCTGTGTCCTCGCTGTGTCCCCCGCTGTGTCCCGCTGTGTCCTGCTGTGTCCCGCACTGTCCCTGCTGTGTCCCGCTGTGTCCCGCTGTGTCCCCGCTGTGTGCCCGCTGTGTCCCGCTATGTACTCCGTTGTGTCCAGCTGTGTCACCACTGTGTCCCTCTGTGTCCCCTCTGTCTCGGCTGTCCGCCGCTGTGTCCCCCGCTGTGTCCCGCTGTGTCCCACTTTGTCCCCCGTTTTGTCCCGCTGTGTCCCCGCAGTGTCCCCGCTGTGTCCCGCTGTGTCACAGTGTGTCCCATGGTGTCCCGCTTTGTCCCCCACTGT
>NW_012306429.1:0-2729 GCF_000151885.1 Dipodomys ordii
TCCCTGCTGTCCCCAGCGATGTCCCCCTGTCCCCCGCTATATCCCCCTCTGTGTCCGGCTGTGTTCCGTTTTGTCCGTCTGTGTCCCGCTGTGTCCCCCCTGTGTCCCCGCTGTGTCCTCGCTGTGTCCCGTTGTGTTCTCGCTGTGTCACCCCTGTGTCCCCGCTGTCCCCCGCTGTGTCCCGATGTGTGCCCGCTGTCCCCAGCTGTGTCACCGCTGTCACCCCCTGTGTCCCCCGCTGTGTCCCCCGCTGTGTCCCATCTGTGTCCCCGCTGTGTCCTCCTGTGTCCCGCTGTGTCTTCACTGTGTCCTTCTGTATCCTGCTGTGTCCCCCTCTGTGTCCCCCGCTGTGTTCCCCGCTGTGTCCCGCTGTGTCCCGCTGTGTCTTCGCTGTGTCCCCGCTGTTTCCCGCTGTCTCCCGCTGTTTCCTGCTGTGTCCTGTTGTGTATGCCTCTGTGTCCCCCTCTGTCCCGCTGTGTCCCCGCTGTGTCCCCGCTGGGTCCCGCTGGGTCCCGCTGTATCCCCGCTGTGTCCCACTGTGTCTCGCAGTGTCACCCTATGTCCCCGCTGTGTCCTCGCTGTGTCTTTCTGTATCCCGCTGTGTCCTCCGCTGTGTCCACACTATTTCCCCGCTGTGACCCGCTGTGTCCCGCAGTTTCCCTGCTGTGTCCTCGCTGTATCCGCAGCTGTGTCCCACTGTGTCCCCCGCTGTGTCCCCGCTGTGTCCTCCTGTGTCCCGCTGTGTCCTCGCTGTGTCCTTCTGTATCCCGCTGTGTCCCCCGCTGTGTCCCCCACTATTTCCCCGCTGTGTCCCGCTGTGTCCCCCGCTGTGTTCCCCGCTGTGTCCCGCTGTGTCCCGATAAGTCCCACTGTGTCCGCTACAGTGTCCCCCGCTGTGTCCCTTTGTGTACCCCACTGTGTCCCACTGTGTCACCCGTTGTGTCCCCCGCTGTGTCCACCGCTGTGTCCCCACTGTGTGCCGCTGTACCCCGCTGTGTCCCAGCTGTGTCCCCCGCTGTGTCCCGCTCTTTCCCGCTGTGTCCCGCTGTGTCCTTGCTGTGTCCCGATTTGTGTCCCTCTGTGTCCTCTCTGTGTCCCCCGCTGTGTCCCACTGTGTCCCCATGTGTCACGCTGTGTCCTCTCTGTGTATCCCTCTGTGTCCCGCTGTGTCCTCGCTGTGTCCCACACTGTGTCCCCGCTGTGACCCGCTGTGTCCCTGCTGTGTCCCTGCTGTGTCCCGCTGTGTCCCGCTGTGTCCCCGATGTCCCCCGCTGTGTCCCGTTGTGTCCCCGCTGTGTCCCCGGTGTGTCCCGCTGTGTCCCCGGTGTGTCCCCGCTCTGTCCCGCTGTGTCCCCGCTGTCCCCCGCTGTGTCCAGCTGTGTCCCTGCTGTACCCCGGGGTGTCCCCGCTGTCACCTGCTGTATCCCCCTCTGTGTCCCGCTGTGTCCCGTTTTGTCCCACTGTGTCCTGCTGTGTCCCCCCTGTGTCCCCGCTGTGTCCCCCGCTGAGTCTCGCTGTGTCCTCCCTGTGTCCCCGCTGTCCCCCTCTGTGTCCCGGTGTGTCCCTGCTGTCCCCAGCTGTGTCACCGCTGTCACCCGCTGTGTCCCCCGCTGTGTCACCAGCTGTGTCCCCCGCTGGGTCCCCGCTATGTTCCGCTGTATCCCGTGGTGTCTAACTTTGTGCCCCACTGTGTCCCCCGCTGTGTCCCCGCTATGTCCCGCTCTGTCCCCACTGTGTCCCGCTGTGTCCCGCTGTGTCCCCCGCTGTGTCCCACTGTGTCCCCGCTGTGTCAATTTGTGTTTCCCGCTGTGTCCGGCTGTGTACTGCTGTGTACCGGCTTTGTCCCGCTGTGTACCGATGTGTCCCAGCTGTGTGCCCGCTGTATCTCCCTGCTGTCCCCCGCTGTGTCCCCAGTGTTTCCCCTGTGTCCCCGCTATGTCCCCTTGTGTCTCCCTGCTCTCCCCCGCTGTGTCCCCTCTGTGTCCCGCTGTGTCTTCGCTGTGTCCCGCTGTGTCCTCGCTGTGTCCCTGCTGTTTCCCGCTGTGTCCTGCTGTGTCCAGCTGTGTCCCCGCTGTCCCCCGCTGTGTCCGCTGCTGTGTCCCCGCTGTGTCCAGCTGTGTCCCGTTTGGTCCCGCTGTGTCCTGCTTTGTCCCCGCTTTGTTCCCTGCTTTGTCCCCTCTGTGTCTTGTTGTGTCCCGCTCTGACCCCCGCTGTGTCCTGCTGTGTCCCCTGCTGTGTCCTCCGCTGTGTCCTGCTGTGTCCCATTGTGTTCTCGCTGTGTCCCGCTCTGTCCCGCTTTGTCCCGCTGTGTCCTGCTTTGTCCGCCTCTGTGTCCCCCGCTTTGTCCCGCTGTGTCCCCGCTGTGTCCCCGCTGTGTCCCCACTGTGTCCCGCTGTGTCCCGGCTGTGTCCCCGCTGTTTCCCGCTGTGTCCCTGGTGTGTCCTCGCTGTGTAACTGCTATGTCCCTCTGTGTCCCCGCTGTGTCCCACTGTGTCCCGCAGTATCCCGCTATGTCCCCTCTGTGTCCTCGCTGTATCCCCTGCTGTGTCCCACTGTGTCCCCCGCTGTGCTCTGCTGTGTCCCCGCTGTGTTCCCAGCTGGGTCCCGCAATGTTCCCGTTGTTCCCCGGTTTGTCCCCACTATCCCCTGCTGTGTTCCTCGCTGTGTACCTCTGTGTCTCCGCTCTGTCCTCTCTTTGTTCCTGCGATGTCCTGCTGTGGCCCCCACTG
>NW_012306430.1:0-2729 GCF_000151885.1 Dipodomys ordii
TCATGTCCACTCTGTGTCCCGCTGTGTGCCTGCTGTGTCCCGCTGTGTCCCTCTGTGTCCCCGCTTTCCCCCGCTGTGTCATGCTGTGTCCCCGCTGTGTCGACGCTGTGTCCCGCTCTGTTCTCTCTTTGTCCCCGCTGTGTCCAGCTTTGTCCCGCTGGGTCCCCGCTGTGTCCCGCTGTGTCCCTGCTGTGTCCCCGATGTGTCCCGCTGTCTCCGTCTCTTTGTCCCCTGCTGTGTCCCCCGCTGTGTCCCGCTGTGTCCCCCGCTGTGTCGTTGCTGAGTCCCCGCTCTGTCCCTGCTGTGTCCCCTCTGTTTCCCCTCTGTGTCCCGCTGTGTCCCGTTGGGTCTTGCTTTGTCCCCCGCTGTGTCCTCCGCTGTGTCCCCGCTGTGTCCCACTCTGTCCCCACTGTGTCACGCATTGTCCCGCTGTGTCCCCCGCTATATCCCGCTGTGTCTCCCGCTTTGTCCCCCTCTATGTCCCGCTGTGTCCCAGCTGTGTCCCGCTCTGTCCCCCGCTGTATCCCGCTGTGTCCCTGCTGTGTCCCGCTGTGTCCCCGATGTGTCCCGCTGTGTCCCGCAGTGTCTCCCGCTGTATCCCGCTATGTCCTCGCTGTGTCCCCCATTGTGTCCCGCTTTGTCCGTGCTGTGTACACGGCTGTGTCCCCGCTGTGTCCCGCTGTGTCCCCGCTGTGTCCCCCGCTGTGTCCCACTGTGTCCCGTTGTGTCCCCGCTGTGTCCCCCGCTGTGTTCCGCTGTGTCCCCGCTGTGTCCCACTGTGTCCCGATGTGTCTCCTTGCTGTCCCCGTCTTTGTCCCCGCTGTGTCCCCGCTGTGTCCCGCTGTGTCCCCGCTGTCCGCCGCTGTGTCCACGCTGTTTCCCGCTGTGTCCACGCTCTGTCCCCCGCTGTGTCCCCGCTGTGTCCAGCTGTGTCCCGCTGTGTCCCCTGCTCTGTCCCACTGTGTCCACAGCAGTGTCCCCCCTGTGTCTCCGCTTTGTCCTCCTGTGACCCGCTGTGACCTCTCTATGACCCCCGCTGTGTCTGCTGTGTCCCCGCTGTGTCCCGCTGTGTCCCCGCTGTGTCCCCAGCTGTGTTCCGCTGTGTCCTGGTGTGTCCCGCTGTGTCCTCCTCTATGTCCCCCACTGTGTCCCTCTGTGTCCCACGCTGAGTCCCATTGTGTCCCGCTGTGTCTCGCTGTGTCCCCGCTGTGTCCCGCTGTGTTCCGCTGTGTCCCCGTTGTCTTCCGCTCTGTCCCCGCTGTGTCCCGTTGTGTCCCCGCTGTCCCTCGCTGGGTCCACGCTGGGTCCCGCTGTGTCCCACTGAGTTCCCCGCAGTGTCCCCCGCTGTGTCCTGCTGTGTCCCCACTGTCCCCCGCTGTGACTTGCTGTGTCCCTGTTGCCCCCCGGTGTGTCCCGTTGTGTACACTGCTGTGTCCCCTGCTGTGTCCCGCTGTGTCTTCGCTGTGTCCTCGCTTTGTCCCGCAGTGTCCTTCTGTGTCCTCGCTGTCCCCCGTTGTGTCCCATGCTGTGTCCCCCGCTGTGTCCCGCTGTGTCCCTGCTGTCGACACTGTGTCTCGCTCTGTCCTCGCTTTGTCTCTGCTGTGTCCCGCTGTGTCCTGCTGGGTCCCCGTTTTGTCCCGGTGTGTCGCGCTGTGTCCCCGCTGTTTCCCACTATGTCCCCGCTGTCCCCCGCTGTGTCCCAGCTGTGTCCCGCTGTGTCCTCGCTGTGACCCCCGCTGTGTCCAGCTGTGTTCCCGCTCTGTCCCCTGCTCTGTCCCCCGCTGTGTTCCACTGTGTCCCCGCTGTGTCCTCCTTTGTTCCGCTGTTTCCCCGCGGTGTCCCCGCTGTGTCCCGCTGTCCCCCGGAGTGTCCCCCCTCTGTCCTCGCTGTGTCCCGCTCTCTCCCCCGCTATGTCCTTGCTGTGTCCCCTCTGTGTCCGCGCTGTGTTCCCCCGCTGTGTCGCGCAGTGTCCCGCCGTATACCCTGCTGTGTCTCCTCTGTGTCCCCGCTGTGTCCCGCTGGGTCCCCCGCTGTATCCTGCTGTGTCCTCGCTGTGTCCCCACTGTGTCCCGCTGTGTCCGCCTCTGTGTCCCCCGCTGTGTCCCCACTGTGTCCCGCTGTGTCCGTACTTTGTCCCCCGCTGTGTCCCGCTGTTTCCCCGCTGTGTCCCGCTGTGTCCCCGCAGTGTCCCCTGCTGTGTCCCGGTGTCCCGCTGTGTCCGCGCTGTCTCCCCCGCTCTGTCCCGCTGTGTCCCGCTGTGTACCGCTGTGTCCCGCGGTGTCCTGGCTGTGTCCCCCGCTGTGTCTCCGCTCTGTCCCGCTGTGTCCCGCTGTGTCTCCCTGCTGTCCCCCGCTTTATCCCCGCTGTTTCCCCGCTGTGTCCCGCTGTGTTCTGCTGTGTCCCCATTGTCCCCTGCTCTGTCCCCGCTGTGTCCCGTTGTGTCCACGCTGTCCCCCGCTGGGTCCACGCTGTGTCCCGCTGTGTCCCACTGTGTTCCCCGCGGTGTCCCCCGCTGTGTCCTGCTGTGTCCCCACTGTTCCCCGCTGTGACCCGCTGTGTCCCTGTTGTCCCCCTCTGTGTCCCGTTGTGTCCGCGCTTTGACCCCCGCTGTGTCCAGCTGTGTACCCCGCTGTGTCCCGCTGTGTCCCCCACTGTGTCCCACTGTTTCTCCTTTGTGTCCCGCTGTGTCCCCTGCTGTGTCCCGCTGTGTCACCCGCTGTGTGCGCGAA
>NW_012306431.1:0-2729 GCF_000151885.1 Dipodomys ordii
TCCCGCTGTGTACTGCTGTGTCCCCCGCTGTGTCCTGCTGTGTCACGCTGTGTCCCAATGTGTCCACGCTGCGTCCGCGCTGGGTCCCGCTGGGACCCCCTGTTTCCCCCGCTGTGTCCCGCTGTGTCCGGCTGTGTCCCCCGCTGTGTCCCCCGCTGTGTCCCCCGCAGTGTCAGCGCTGTGCCCCGCTGTGTCCTCGCTGTGTCCCCCGCTGTCTCCTGCTCTGTACCCCGCTGTTTCTCAAGCTTTGTCCCCGCTGTGTCCCACTGTGTCCCGCTGTGTCCCGCTGTGCCCCCACTGTGTCCCGTTGTGTTCACTGCTGTGTACCACGCTGTGTAACACTGTATCCCCGCTGTATCGACGCTGTGTACCGCTGGGTCCCGCTGTGTCCTCGCTGTGTTCACCGCTGGGTCCCGCTGTGTCCCGCTGTGGCCCCCGCTGTGTCTCTCGCTGTGTCCCGCTGTGTCCCCAGCTGTGTCCGGCTGTGTCCCGCTGTGTCCCCCGCTGTGTCCTTGCTGTGTCCCCGCTGTGTCCCGCTGTGTCCCGCAGTGTCCCCAGCTGTGTCCCGCTGTGTCACCGCTGTGTCCCGCTTTTTCCTCGCTGTGTCCCCCGCTGTGTCCCGCTTTGTGCCTGCTGTGTACCCCGCTGTGTCCCTCTGTGTCCCCCGCTGTGTCCCGCTGTGTCCCCTGCTGTGTCCCCACTGTGTCACGCTGTGTTTCGCTGTGTCCGGCTGTGTCCTCGCTCTGTCTCCCTCAGTGTCCAGCTGTGTCTTCCCTGTATCAACCGCTGTGTCCCGCTGAGTCCCCTGCTGTGTCCCGCTGTGTCCCGCTGTGTCCCGCTCTGTCCCATATGTGTCCCTCTGTGTCCAGCTCTGTCCCCGTTGTGTGTCCGCTGTGCCCCGCTGTGTACCCTTCTGTGTCCAGCTGTGTCCCCTCTGTGTCCCGCTGTGTCCCTTCTCTGTCCCCCGCTGTCCACCGCTGTGTCCCCCGGCTGTGTCCCGCAGTGTCCCCGCTGTGTCCCGCTGTGTCCTACTGTGTCGCGTGGTGTCCCGCTTTTTCCCCTCTATGTCCCCTGCTGAGTCCCCTCTGTGTCCCCGCTGTGTCCAGCTGTGTCCTCGCTGTGTCGTCCGCTGTCTCCCGCTTTGTCCCATGCTGTGTCCTACTGTGTCCCACTGTGTCCCTGCTGTGTCCCCGCTGTGTCCCGCTGTGTCCCGCTGTGTCCCCCGCTGTGTCCTGCTGGGTCCCGCTGGGTCCCTGCTGTGTCCCTGCTGTGTCCAGCTGTGTCCCCCGCTGTGTCCCGTTGTGTCCCGCTGTGTCCCCCGCTGTGTCCCGCTGTGTCCCCGCAGGTTCACCACTGTTTCACGCTGTGTCCTGCTGTGTTCCGTGGTGTCCCGCTTTGTCCTCCGCTGTGTCCCGCTGTGTCCACTGCTGGGTCCCCGCTGGGTCCCCGCTGGGTCCCACTGTGTCTCGCTGTTTCCCGCTGTGTCCTCGCATTGTCCCATGCTGTGTTCCGCTGTGTCCTCCCTGTGTCCCCCGCTGTGTCCCGCTGTGTCACCCGCTGTGCCCCGCAGTGTCCCGCTGTGTCCCACTGTGTCCCACTGTGTCCTGTGGTGTCCCGCTTTGTCCCCCGCTATGTCCCCAGCTGAGTCCCCTCTGTGTCCCCGCTGTGTCCCGCTGTGTGCCCCGCTGTGTCCCGCTGTGTCCCCCGCTGTGTCCTGCTGTGTCCCGCTGTGTCCTGCTGTGTCCCGCTGTGTCCCCGCTGTGTCCCGCTGTGTCCTGCTGGGTCCCGCTGTGTCCCCGCTGTGTCCCGCTTTGTCCCCCGCTGTGCTCCCCCCTGAACCACCTTTGTGTCCCTGCTGTGACTCTCTGTGTCCTCGCTGTGTCCGCCTCTGTCTCCAGCTCTGTCCACCGCTGTGTCTCACGCTTTGTCCCCGCTGGGTCCCGCTGTGTCCCGCTCTGTTCCCCACTGTGTCCCCCGCTGAGTCCTCTATGTGTCGCTGCTGTGTCCCGCTGTGTCCTCGCTGTGTCCCTGCTATCTCCCGCTTTGTCCCACGATGTGTCCCGCTGTGTCCCGCTGTGTCCTCGCTGTGTCCCCGGCTGTGTCCTGCTGTGTTCCCGCTGTGTCCCAAGCTGTGTCCCGCTGTGTCCCGCTGTGTGCCCCGCTGTGTCCTGCTGGGTGCCGCTGTGTCCCCGCTGTGTCCCCGCTGTGTCCTCGCTGTGTCCCGCTGTGTCTACTGCTGTGTCCCCACTGTGTCCCGCTGTGTCTCGCTGTGTCCCGCTGTGTCCTCGTTGTTTCCCATGCTGTGTTCTGCTGTGTCCTCGCTGTGTCCCCCGCTGTGTCCCGTTGTGTACCCAGCTGTGTACCCCGCTGTGTCCCGCTGTGTCCCCGCTGTATCGACGCTGTGTCCCGCTTGGTCCCGCTGTGTCCTCGCTGTGTTCCCCGCTGTGTCCCGCTGTTTACCCCTCTGTGTCCCCCGCTGTGTCCCGCTGTGTCCCGCTGTCTACTGCTGTGTCCCCCGCTGAGTCCCGCTGTGTCCCCGCTGTGTCCCAATGCATCCTCGCTGTGTCCCGCGCTGGGTCCCGCTGGGTCCCCCCTTTATCCCCCGCTGTGTCCCGCTGTGTCCGGCTGTGTCCCCCGCTGTGTCCCCCGCTGTGTCCCCCGCAGTGTCAGCGCTGTGTCCCGCTGTGTAATTCGCTGTGTCCCCTGCTGTCTCCCGCTCTGTACCCCGC
>NW_012306432.1:0-2728 GCF_000151885.1 Dipodomys ordii
CTTCTTCTTCTTCTTCTTCTTCTTCTTCTTCTTCTTCTTCTTCTTCTTCTTCTTCTTCTTCTTCTTCTTCTTCTTCTTCTCTTCTTCTTCTCTTCCTCTTGTTCTTCTTCTTCTGCGGCTCTTCCTTCTCCTACTTCTACTTCTCTTTCTGCTTATGCTTCTTCTGCTTCTCCTGCTTCTCCTTCTGCATCTTCTTCTGCTTCTGCTTCTCCTTCTGCTGCTTCTTCTGCTTCTGTTTCTCCTGCTTCTCCTTCTGCTTCTTCTGCTTCTGCTTCTCCTTCTGCTTCTTCTGCTTCTCCTTCTGATTCTCCTTCTGCTTCTCCTTCTGTTTCTCCTTCTCCTTCTCGTTCTTCTGCTTTTCTTTCTGCTTCTCCTTCTGCTTCTGCTGCAACTGCTACTGCTTCTTCTGTTTCTTCTGCATCTCCTTCTGTTTTATTCTCTTTCAGCTTCAGCTTCTCCTTCAGCTTCTCATTCAACTTCTCCAGATTCTGCTTCTTCTGCTTCTCCTGCTTCCGCTTTTGCTTCAGGTTTTGCTTCTGCTTCTTCGGATTCTTATGCTTCTGCTTCTCCTGCTTCTGCTTCTTCTGCTTCCCCTCCTCTTTCTGCTTCTCCTTCTGTTTCTGCTTCTCCTTCTGCTTCTGCTTCTTGTCCTTCTCCTGTTTCTACTGCTTCTGCTTCTCCTGTTTCTGCATCTCCTGCTTCTCCTTCTGCTGCTCTTTCTGCTTCTCTTGCTGCTTTTCCTTCTCCTGCTCCTTCTTCTGCTTCTCTTTCTGCTTCTCCTTCTGCTTTTCCTTCTCGTTCTGCTTCTGCTCTTTCTCCTTCTTCTGTTTCTTCTTCTTCTGCTTCTCCCGCTTCTGCTTCTTCTGCTTCTCGTTCTGCTTCTCTTCGTCGGCTTCTCTTTCTACTTCTGCTTCTGCTTCTTCTGATTCTGTTTCTTCTACTTCTTCTCTCCTTCTGCTTCTGCTTCTTCTGCTTCTCCTTCTGCATCTCCTTCTGCTTGTGATTTTCGTCTGCTTCTGCTTCTGCTTCTGCATCCCCTGCTTCTGCTTCTCCTGCTTCTCGTTGTGCTTCTCTTTCTGCTCCTCTTTCTGCTTCTCCTTCTCCTTCTTCTGCTTCTGCTTCTGCTTCTGCTTCTCCTTTTGCTTCTGCTTCTGCTTCAATTTCTCCTTCTGCTTCTCATTCTGCTTCTGCGTCTTCTGTTTCTTCTGCTTCTCCTGCTTCTGCTTCTCCTGCTTCTCCTACTTCTCGTGCTGCTTCTCTTTCTGCTTCTCTTTCTGCTTCTCCTTCTCCTTCTTCTGCTTCTCCTTCTGCTTCTGCTTCTCCTTCTGCTTCTGCTTCTGCTTCAGTTTCTCCTTCTGCTTCTCATTCTGCTTCTGCGTCTTCTGTTTCTTCTGCTTCTCCTGCTTCTGCTTCTCCTGCTTCTCCTACTTCTCGTGCTGCTTCTCCTTCTACGTCTCTTTCTGCTTCTGCTTATCCTTTTGCTTCTCCTACTCCTAATCCTTCTCTTTCGCCTTCTTCTGCTTCTCCTGCTTCTCCTTCTGCATCTTCTTCTGCTTCTGCTTCTCCTTCTTCTGCTTCTTCTGCTTCTGCTTCTCCTTCTTCTGCTTCTCCCTCTGATTATGCTTCTAATGCTTATTCTTTTTCTTCTGCTACTGCTTCTCCTGCTTCTACTGCTTCTACTTATGCTTCTCCTTCTCCTTCTCCTTCTTCTCCTTCTCCTTCTTCTTCTTCTTCTTCTTCTTCTTCTTCTTCTTCTTCTTCTTCTTCTTCTTCTTCTTCTTCTTCTTCTTCTTCTTCTTCTTCTTCTCTTTCTGCTGCTTCTGCTTTTCCTGCGTCTTCTGCTTCTTGTGCTTCTTTTTCTGCTTCTCCTTCTGCTTCTGCTTCTGCTTCTTGTCCTTCTCCTGTTTCTTCTGCTTCTGCTTCTCCTGCTTCTGCTTCTTCTGCTTTTCCTGCTTCTCTTTCTGCTTCTCCTTCTGCTTCTGCTCCTCCTTCTGCTTCTGATCCTTCTATTTCTTCTGTTTCTTCTTCTTCTGCTTCTCCCGCTCTGCTTCTTCTGCTTCTCCTGCTTCTCGTTCTGCTTCTCTTTGTCGGCTTCTCTTTCTACTTCTCCTTCTGCTTCTTCTGATTCTGCTTCTTCTCCTTCTTCTTCTCCTTCTGCTTCTGCTTCTTCTGCTTCTCCTGCTACTCCTTCTGCATCTCCTTCTGCTTGTGCTTTTCCTTCTGCTTCTTCTTCTGCTTCTGCTTCTCCTTCTTCTGCTTCTCCGTCTGTTTCTGCTTCTTCTGTTTTTCCTGTTTCTCCTTCTGCTTCTCATTCTTCTTCTCCTTCTGTTTCTCCTTCTCGTTATTCTGCTATTCCTGCTGCTTCTCTATCTGCTTCTGCATCTTCAGCTTCTTCTGCTTCTGCTTCTGCTTCTTCTGTTTCTTCTGTTTCTCTTTCTGCTTCTCCTTCTGCTTTTGCTTCTCTTTCAGCTTCTGCTTCTCCTTCTGGTTCTCCTTCTTCTCCAGATTCTGCTTCTTCTGCTTCTCATGCTTCTCCTTCTGCTTCAGGTTCTGCTTCTGCTTCTTCTGCTTCTATTTCTGCTTCTCCTTCTGTTTCTGCTTCTCTTTCTGCTTCTGCTTCTTATCCTTCTTCTATTTCTTTTGATTCTGCTTCTCCTGCTTCTGCTTCTCCTTCTGCTTCTCCTTATGCTTCTCCTTCTGCTTCTCCTTCTTCTGCTTCTACTTCTGC
>NW_012306433.1:0-2728 GCF_000151885.1 Dipodomys ordii
TGTTTCTTCTGCTTCCCTTCTGCTTCTCCTTCTGCTTTTGCTTCTCCTTCTGCTTCTGCTTCTCCTTCTGCTTCTCCAGATTCTGCTTCTTCTGCTTCTCCTGCTTCTCCTTCTGCTTCTTCTGCTTCTGCTTCTCCTGCTGCTGCTTCTTCTGCTTCTCCTGCTTCTCTTTCTGCTTTTCCTTCTGTTTTTGTTCTCCTTCTGCTTCTTCTCCTTCCTATGTTTCTTCTGCTTCTGCTTCTCCTGCTTCTGCTTCTCCTGCTTCTCGTTGTGCTTCTCTTTCTGCTTCTCCTTCTCCTTCTTCTGCTTCTCCTTCTGCTTCTGCTTCTCCTTCTGCTTCTGCTTCTGCTTCAATTTCTCCTTCGGCTTCTCATTCTGCTTCTGCGTCTTCTGTTTCTTCTGCTTCTCCTGCTTCTGCTTCTCCTGCTTCTCCTACTTCTCGTGCTGCTTCTCTTTCTGCTTCTCTTTCTGCCTCTCCTTCTCCTTCTTCTGCTTCTCCTTCTGCTTCTGCTTCTCCTTCTGCTTCTGCTTCTGCTTCAATTTCTCCTTCTGCTGCTCATTCTGCTTCTGCGTCTTCTGTTTCTTCTGCTTCTCCTGCTTCTGCTTCTCCTGCTTCTCCTACTTCTCGTGCTGCTTCTCCTTCTGCGTCTCTTTCTGCTTCTGCTTATCCTTTTGCTTCTCCTACTCCTAAACCTTCTCTTTCGCCTTCTCCTTCTCCTTCTTCTGCTTCTCCTGATTCTCCTTCTGCATCTTCTTCTGCTTCCGCTTCTCCTTCTGCTGCTTCTTCTGCTTCTGCTTCTCTTTCTTCTGCTTCTCCCTCTGATTCTGCTTCTTATGCTTATTCTTTTTCATCTGCTTCTGCTTCTCCTGCTTCTGCTTCTTCTGCTTCTACTGCTTCTCCTTCTTCTTCTCCTTCTCCTTCTCCTTCTCCTTCTCCTTCTCCTTCTTCTTCTTCTTCTTCTTCTTCTTCTTCTTCTTCTTCTTCTTCTTCTTCTTCTTCTTCTTCTTCTTCTTCTTCTTCTTCTTCTTCTTCTTCTTCTCTTTCTGCTCTTTCTGCTTTTCCTGCGTCTTCTGCTTCTAGTGCTTCTCTTTCTGCTTCTCCTTCTGCTTCTGCTTCTGCTTCTTGTCCTTCTCCTGTTTCTTCTGCTTCTGCTTCTCCTGCTTCTGCTTCTTCTGCTTTTCCTGCTTCTCTTTCTGCTTCTCCTTCTGCTTCTGCTCCTCCTTCTGCTTCTGCTCCTTCTATTTCTTCTTCTTCTGCTTCTCCCGCTCTGCTTCTTCTGCTTCTCCTGCTTCTCCTTCTGCTTCTCTTCGTCGGCTTCTCTTTCTACTTCTCCTTCTGCTTCTTCTGATTCTGCTTCTTCTCCTTCTTCTTCTCCTTCTGCTTCTGCTTCTTCTGCTTCTCCTGCTACTCCTTCTGCATCTCCTTCTGCTTGTGCTTTTCCTTCTGCTTCTTCTTCTGCTTCTGCTTCTCCTTCTTCTGCTTCTCCGTCTGTTTCTGCTTCTTGTGTTTTTCCTGCTTCTCCTTCTGCTTCTCATTCTTCTTCTCCTTCTGTTTCTCCTTGGCGTTATTCTGCTATTCCTTCTGCTTCTCTATCTCCTTCTGCATCTTCAGCTTCTTCTGCTACTGCTTCTGCTTCTGCTTCTTCTGTTTCTTCTGCTTCCCTTTCTGCTTCTCCTTCTGCTTTTGCTTCTCTTTCTGCTTCTGCTTCTCCTTCTGGTTCTCCTTCTTCTCCAGATTCTGCTTCTTCTGCTTCTCCTTCTGCTTCAGGTTCTGCTTCTGCTTCTTCTGCTTCTATTTCTGCTTCTCCTTCTGTTTCTGCTTCTCTTTCTGCTTCTGCATCTTATCCTTCTTCTATTTCTTTTGATTCTGCTTCTCCTGCTTCTGCTTCTCCTGCTTCTCCTTCTGTTTCTCCTTATGCTTCTCCTTCTGCTTCTCCTTTTTCTGCTTCTACTTCTGCTTCTGCTTCTCCTTCTGCATCTTCTTCTGTTTCAATTTCTCCTTCTTCTGCTTTTCATTCTGCTTCGGCTTCTCCTGCTTCTGCTTCTTCTGCTTCTCCTGCTTCTTCTTCTCCTTCTCTTTCTGCTTCTGCTTATCCTTCTGTTTCTCCTACTCCTAATCCTTTTCTTTCTCCTTCTCCTTCTTCTTCTTCTGCTTCTCCTGCTGCTTCTGCTTCTGCTTCTTCTGTTTCTTCTGCTTCCCTTTCTGCTTCTCCTTCTGCTTTTGCTTCTCTTTCTGCTTCTGCTTCTCCTTCTGGTTCTCCTTCTTCTCCAGATTCTGCTTCTTCTGCTTCTCCTTCTGCTTCAAGTTCTGCTTCTGCTTCTTCTGCTTCTATTGCTTCTTCTTCTCCTGCTGCTGCTTCTACAGCTGGTCCTGCTTCTATTTCAGCTTTTCCTTTTATTCTGCTTCTCCTTCTGCTTCTGCTTCTTCACCTTCTTCAGTTTCTTCTGCTTCTGCTTCTCATGCTTCTGCTTCTCCTGCTTCTCATTCTGCTTCTCTTTCTGCTTCTACTTCTCCTTCTTCTGCTTCTCCTTCTGCTTCTGCTTCTCTTTCTGATTCAATTTCACCTTCAGCTTCTCATTCTGCTTCTGAAAATTCTGTTTCTTCTGCTTCTCTTGCTTCTACTTCACAAGCTTCTCCTAATTCTCAGCTGCATCTCCTTCTGCTTCTCCTTATCCATCATGTTCATCTGATTTACCTTATGCTTATCGTTCTGATTCAGCTAACAAC
>NW_012306434.1:0-2728 GCF_000151885.1 Dipodomys ordii
TTCTTATTCTCCAGCATCTCATTCTTCTTCTCCCTGTTTCTGCTTCTCTTTCTGCTTCTGCATCTCATCTGCTTCAACTTATCTGCTCTTTCTCCATCTTTTGTTTCTCCCTCTGCTTCAGCTTCTTATGCTTCTTCTTTATCATCTGCATCTGCTTCTCCTGCTTCCGCTTCTTGAGCTTCTACAGCTTCTTCTTCTGCTTCTGTTTCTTCTGCTTCTACTTCTCTTTCTGCTTCTGCTTCTCCTGCTTGTTTTTCTGCTTCTTCTGCTGCTTCTCCTTCTGCTGCTTCTTCTACTTCTCCTACTGCTTCTCTTTTTGCTTCTCCTTCTGCTTCTGCTTCTGCTTCTTCTGTTTCTCCTGCCTGAATTTCTGGTTCTACTTCTTCTGCTGCTTCTCCTTCTGCTTCTGCTTCTACTTCTGCTTCTGATTCTGCTTCTTCTGCTTTTTCTCTTTCGGCTTCTCCTGCTTCTGCTTCTTGTGCTTCTCCTGCTTCTCTTTCTGCTTCTCATTCCGCTTCTGCTTCTCCTTCTGCTTCTGCTTCTCCTCCTTCTCCTTCTCCTACTTCTGCTTCTCCTTCATTTTCTGCTTCTTCTGTTTCTCCTGCTTCTCCTTCTGCATCTCCTTCTTATTGTGCTTGTCCTTATGCTTCTTCTTCTGCCTCTGCTTCTCCTTCTCCTTCTTTTGCTTGTCCTTTTGCTTCTGCTTCTTCTGCTTTTCCAGCTTCTCCTTCTGCTTCTGCTTCTGCTTCTTCTGCTTCTCCTTCTGCATCTTCGTCTGCTTCTCCTTCTCCTTCTTCTGCTTCTCCTTCTTATTCTCCTACTGCTTCTCCTTCTGTTTCCCTTGTTCTTCTGCTTTTCCTTCTGCTTCTCGTTCTGCTTCTGCTACAACTGCTACTGCTTCTATTTCTTCTGTTTCTTCTGCTTCTCCTTCTGCTTTTGATTCTCTTTCTGCTTCTGCTTCTCCTTCTGCTTCTCCTTCTGCTTCTCCAGATTCTGCTTCTTCTGCTTCTCCTGCTTCTCCTTCTGCTTCAGGTTCTCCTTCTGCTTCTTCGGATTCTTATGCTTCTGCTTCTCCTGCTTCAGCTTCTTCTGCTTCCCCTCCTTCTCTTTCTGCTTCTCCTTCTGTATCTGCTTCTGCTTCTGCTTCTTGTCCTTTTCCTGTTTGTTCTGCTTATGCTTCTCCTGTTTCTGCATCTCCTGCTCCTCCTTCTGCTGCTCTTTCTGCTTCTCCTGCTGCTTTTCCTTCTCCTGCTCCTTTTTCTGCTTCTCTTTCTGCTTCTCCTTCTGTTTCTCCTTCTCTTTCACCTTCTCGTTCTTCTGCTTTTCCTTCTGCTTCTCCTTCTGCTTCTGCATCTTCTGCTTCTTCTGCTACTGCCTCTGCTTCTTCTGTTTCTTCTGCTTCTCCTTCTGCTTCTCCTTCTGCTTTTCCTTCTCTTTCTGCTTCTGCTTCTCCTGCTTCTCCAGATTCTGCTTCTCCTTCTGCTTCAGGTTCTGCTTCTGCTTCTTCTACTTCTGCTTCTCCTGCTGCTGCTTCTTCTGCTTCTCCTGCTTCTCTTTCTGCTTTTCCTTCTGTTTCTGCTTCTCCTTCTGTTTCTTCTCCTTCTTCTGTTTCTTCTGTTTCTGCTTCTCCTGCGTCTGCTTCTCCTGCTTCTCGTTCGGCTTCTCTTTCTGCTTCTCCTTCTCCTTCTCCTTCTTCTGCTTCTCCTTCTGCTTCTGCTTCTCCTTCTCCTTCTGCTTCAATTTCTCCTTCTGCTTCTCATTCTGCTTCTGCCCCTTCTGTTTCTTCTGCTTCTCCTGCTTCTCTTGCTGCTTCTCCTTCTGCGTCTCTTTCTGCTTCTGCTTATCCTTTTGCTTCTCCTACTCCTAATCTTCCTCTTTCGCCTTCTCCATCTTCTTCTTCTGCTTCTCCTGCTGCTTCTGTTTATTCTACTATTTCTGTTTCTTCTGCTTCTGCTTCAGATTGTGCTTCTTCTGTTTCTCCTTCTGCTTCAGATTCTGCTGCTGCTTCTTCGGCTTCTCCTGTTTCTTCTGATTCTGCTTCTCCTGCTTCTTCTGCTTCTCCTGCTTCTCTTTCTGCTTCTCCTTCTGCTTCTGCTCCTTCTATTTCTTCCGTTTCTTTGCTTCTGCTTCTCACGCTCTGCTTCTTCTGCTTCTCCTGCTTCTCGTTCTGCTTCTCTTCGTCGGCTTCTCTTTCTACTTCTCCTTCTGCTTCTTCTGATTCTGCTTCTTCTCCTTCTTCTTCTCCTTCTGCTTCTTCTGCCTCTCCTGCTACTCCTTCTGCATCTCCTTCTGCTTGTGCTTTTCCTTCTGCTTCTTCTTCTGCTTCTGTTTCTCCTTATTCGGCTTCTCCGTCTGTTTCTGCTTCTTCTGTTTTTCCTGCTTCTCCTTCTGCTTCTCATTCTTCTTCTCCTTCTGTTTCTCCTTCTCGTTATTCTGCTATTCCTGCTGCTTCTCTATCTGCTTCTGCATCTTCAGCTTCTTCTACTACTGCTTCTCTTTCTGCTTCTTCTGTTTCTTCTGCTTCTCTTTCTGCTTCTCCTTCTGCTTTTGCTTCTCTTTCTGCTTCTGCTTCTCCTTCTGGTTCTCCTTCTTCTCCAGATTCTGCTTCTTCTGCTTCTCCTGCTTCTCCTTCTGCTTCAGTTCTGCTTCTGCTTCTTCAGCTTCTATTTCTGCTTCTCCTTCTGTTTCTGCTTCTCTTTCTGCTTCTGCTTTTTATCCTTCTTCTATT
>NW_012306435.1:0-878 GCF_000151885.1 Dipodomys ordii
GGTGGCTCAGTGGTAGAGCGCTTGCCTAGCAGGCATGAAGCCCTGGGTTCGATTCCTCAGCACCACAGACACAGAAAAAGCCGGAAGTGGCGCTGTGGCTCAAGTGGTAGAGCGCTGGCCTTGAGCTGAAGAGCTGAGGGACAGCGCCCAGGCCCAGAGTTCAAGCCCCAGGACTGGGGGGAAAAAAGTGTACTAATTGCACCAAAGGATCTCACCACATTGCAGACGTGCTTGTCTGCTATTTCGCAGAACAATCTTCTCTCTATTGTTCTCCCTCCCCTCCCCCTTCCCCAGCGACCCACTGTTCTCATTGGATAACCTTAAAGTCAACTGATTATGGATGTAAATCTCATCCGCAACATATCCTGGCAGCACAAGTTAGAGGAGCGTTTGGCTAAAAATGGAGGGTGAGCTAGGCACCCGGGCCTCACACCTGTAATCCCAGCTGCTCAGGAGGCCGAGATCTGAAGCTCCTGGTTCAAAGTCAGCCAGGGTAAGAAAGCCCATGAGAGGCTGGGTACCAGTGGCTCACGCCTGTCATCCTAGCTACTCAGGAGGCTGAGATCTGAGGATCACGGTTCAAAGCCAGCCAAGGCAGGAAAGTCCATGAGACTCTTATCTCCAGTAAACCACTAGAAAACTGGAAGTGGCGCTGTGGCTCAGGTGGTAGAGCACTCGCCTTGAGCTGAAGAGCTGAGGGACAGCGCCCAGGCCCAGAGTTCAAGCACCACAACAGACAAAAAAGAAAAAAAGAAAGCCCATGAGACTCTTATCTCCAATTAACCACAAAAGGCTGGAAGTGGCGCTAGGGTTATAGAGCCCCTTTCAGATCACCACCCTCAGAAACTTGTCTTATCCCGATCTCCCCCCCCCACCAG
>NW_012306436.1:0-2728 GCF_000151885.1 Dipodomys ordii
AGCGGGCACACACCGGGGACACAGCGGGATACAGCGGGACACAACGGGGGACACAGTGGGGGACAGAGCGGGACACAACGGGGAACACAGCGAGGACACAGCAAAACCCAGCGGGACACAGCGTCGATACTGCGGGACACATCGTTACACAGCGGTTTACACAGCTGGGGACACAAAGGGACACAGTGGGGGACAAGCGGGATGCAGCGGGACAGAGTGGGACACAGACGGGACAAAGCGTGAGACACAGCGGGGGACAGAGCAGGAGACAGCGGGGGACACAACGAGGACACAGGGGGACACAGCGGGGATACATCGGGGACTCAGCGGGACACAGCCGGGGACACAGCGGGGGATAGCAGAGACCGAGAGGGGACACAGCTGGACACAACGATGTACATAGCGGGACACAGCGGGCACAGAGCGGGGACACAGCAGGACACAGCGGTACACAGCAGGGACAGAGCGGGACTCAGCAGGCCACAGCGGGCCACAGCGGGACACAGCAGGGACAGAGCGGGACTCAGCGGGACAGAGCGGGACACAGCGGGGGACAGAGCGGGACCCAGCGGGGGACACAGCGGGGGACAGAGCAGGAGACAGCGGGGAACACAGCGATGACACAGCGGGACCCAGAGGGACACAGCTTCGATACAACGGGGATACAGCGTTACACAGCGTGGTACACATCTGTGGACACAACAGGACACAGTGGAGGCACAGCGGGACACAGCGAGACACAGTGGGGGCACAGCGGGACACAGCCGGACACAGTGGGACACAGCGAGGACAAATCGTGAGACACAGCGGGGGACAGAGCGGGAGACAGCGGGGGACACAAAGAGTACACATCAGGACACAGCGGGACACTGCAGGGACTGAGCAGGACACAGTAGGAGCCATCGGGACACAGCAGGGGACAAAGCAGGACACAGCGGGGGACCCAGTGAGGACACAGCTGGACACAGCGGGGGACACAGCGAGGACACAGCGGGGGACACTGCGGGACACATCGGGAAACACAGCGAGGACACAGCGGGACACAGCGTCGATACAGCGGGGAAACAGCGTTACACAGCGTGGTACACAGATTTGGACACAACGGGACACAGTGGGGGCACAGCCGGACACAGCGGGACACAGTGGGACACAGCAGGGACAAAGCGTGAGACACAGCGGGGGACAGAGAGGGAGAAAGCAGGGGACACAGCGAGGACACAGCGGGACACAGCGGTGGCACAACGGGGACTCAGCGGGGGACACAGCGGGACACAGCGGGGGACACTGCGGGACACAATGTGGGACAGAGCGTGGGACACAGCGAGACACAGCGGGGACAAAGCTGGACAAAGCGCGGTACACAGAGGGACACAGCAGGGACACAGCGGGGAAACAGCGTGACACAAAAGGACACAGCGCGACACAGCGGGGGACACAGCGAGGACACAGCGGCACACAGTGGGGACACAGCAAGGACAGAGCGGGACACAGCGGGGGACAAAGCGGGACATAGCGGGGGACACAGCGGGGGACACAGCGGGACACAGTGGGACACAGCATGGGATACAGGAAGGACACAGCGGTACACAGCGGGGGACAGAGCGAGGACACATTGGGACACAGCGGGGACACAGCGGGACTCAGCGGGGGACACAGCAGTACACAGCGGGACACAGCGGGACACAGAGGGGAAAGAGCATGGACACAGCGGGGGACACAGCGAGATACAGCTGGGGACACAGAGGGGTACACAGCGGGACACAGCGGGGAAAAAAGCGAGGCCACAGTGGAACACAGCGTGGGACACAGCGAGGACACAGCGGGACACAGCGGGACACAGTGGGGACAAAGCAGTAGACACAACGGGACACAATGGCAGACACAGCGGGACACAGCAGGGGACACAGGGAGGACACAGCGGGACCCAGCGGGACCCAGCCTCGATACAGCGGGGACACAGCGGGACACAGCGAGGTACACAGCTGGGGACACAACAGGACACAGCGGGGGACACAGCGAGGACACAGCGGGACACAGCGGGACACTGCGGGAACATAGTGGGACACAGCGGGGTACAGAGCGGGACACAGCGGAACACAGCTGGGGACATAGCGGGGACACAGCGGGACACAGCGGGGGACACAGCGAGGACGCAGCGGGACACAGCGGAACACAGCGGGGGACAAAGCGGGAGACAGCGGGGGACACAGCGAGCACACAGCGGGACACAGCGGCCACATAGAGGGGACTCAGCGGGGAACGCAGCGGGGGACAAAGAGGGACACCACGGGACACAGTGAGACACAGCGGGACACAGGAGGACACTGTGGGGACACAGAAGGACAAAGCGGGGGACACAGCGGGACACAGCGGAACAAATCGGGGGACAGAGCCGAGACAGAGTAAGGCCACAGCGGGACACCTCGGTGACACAGCTGGACACAGCGGGGTACACAGCGGGACACAGCGGGCACACAGCGGGGACACAGCGGGACACAGCGGGGACAGAGCGGGACACAGTCGGACACAGCGGAACACAGCGGGGGACACAGCGAGGACACAGCGGGGGACCCAGCAAGGACACAGCGGGGGACCCAGCAAGGACACAGCGGGACACAGCGGGGGACACAGCGAGGACACAGCGGGGGACACAGCAGGGGACACAGCGGGACACAGTAGGGAACACAGCGAGGACACAGCGGGACACAGCGGGACACAGCGTCGATAC
>NW_012306437.1:0-2728 GCF_000151885.1 Dipodomys ordii
TGTCCCGCTGTGTCCCGCTGTGTCCTCGCTGTGTCCCCCGCTGTGTCCCGTTGTGTCCCCAGCTGTGTACCTCGCTGTGGCCCAATGTGTCCTCGCTGTGTCATGCTCTGTCCTGCTCTGTCCCCGCTGTGTCCTGATGTGTCCCGCTGTGTCCCGCTGTGTCCCCACTGTGTGCCCGCTGTGTCCCTCTGTGTACCCCGCTGTGTCCAGCTGTGTCCCCGCTGTGTCCCGCTGTGTCCCCTCTCTGTCCCCCGCTGTGTCCCCCGCTGTGTCCCGCTGTGTCCCGCTGTGTCACACTGTGTCCCGTGTTGTCCCGCTTTGTCCCCCGCTGTGTCCTCGTTGTGTTTCCCGCTGTGTCCCGCTGTGTACCACTCTGTGACCCCGCTGTGTCCCGCTCGGTATCCCGCTGTGTCCCTCTATGTTCCCGCAGTGACCCCGCTGTGTCGCGCTGTGTCCTTGCTGTGTCCACTGCTGTGTCCCGTTGTGTCCCCAGTTGTGTTCCCCGTTGTGTCCCGCTGAGTCCCCCGCTGTGTCCGCCGCTGTGTCCCTGCTGTGTCCCTGGTGTGTCCCCGCTGTGTCCCGCTGTGTCCCGCTTTGTCCTCGCTGTGTCCCAAGCTGTGTTCCGCTGTGTCCCCCGCTGTGTCCCGCTGTGTCACGCTGTGTCCCTGCTGTGTCCCACTGTGTCCCCCGCTGTGTCCCGCTGTGTCCCTGCTGTGACCCGCTCTGTCCCCGCTCTATTGACGCTGTGTCCTGGTGTGTCCCACTGTGTCCGCGCTGTGTTCCCGGCTGTGTCCCGCTGTGTACCCCTCTGTGTCCCCCGCTGTGTCCCCCAGTGTCCCCGGCTGTGACCCGCTGTGTTCCGCTGTGTCCCCCGCTGTGTCCCCACTGTGTGCCCCCGGTGTCCCGCTGTGTCCCCTCTCTGTCCCCAGCTGTCCATCGCTGTTTCCCCCGCTGTGTCCCACTGTGTCCCGCTGTGTTGCCCGTTTTGCCCCGCTGTGCCCCTGCAGTGTCCCCGCTGTATCCCACTGTGTCACACTGTGTCCCGTGTTGTCCTGCTTTGGCCCCCGCTGTGACCTCGCTGTGTTTCTCTCTGTGTCCCGCTGTGTACCCTTCTGTGTCCTCCGCTGTGTCCCGCTGTGTACCGCTGAGTCCCCTTTTTGTGGCCGCTGTGTCCTGCTGTGTCCTCGCTGTGTCCCCCGCTGTCTCCTGCTTTGTCCCACGCTGTGTCCCGCTGTGACCCGCTGTGTCCTCGCTGTGTCCCCCGCTGTGTCCCGTTGTGTCCCGCTGTATCCCCGCTGTGTCCCGCTGTGTCCCGTTGTGTCCCGCTGTGTCCTTGCTGTGTCCCACGCTGTGTCCCGCTTTGTCCACTGCTGTGTCCCGCTGTGTTCCCGCTGTGTCCCCCTGTGTCCCCCACTGTGTCCCGCTGTGTCCCGCTGTGTCCTTGCTGTGACCCTCACTGTGCCCGCTGTATCGACGCTTTATGCCGCTCTGTCCCGCTGTGTCCGCGCTGTGTTCCCCGCTGTGTCCCGCTGTGAACCCCTCTGTGTCCCCTGCTGTGTCCCGCTGTGTCCCCCGCTGTGACCTGCTGTGTCCCGCTGTGTCCCCCACTGCGTTCCTGCTGTCTCCCTTCTGTGTCACACTGTGTCCTGCTGTGTACTGCTATGTCTCCCGCTGAGTTCCTCTGTGTCCCGCTGTGGCCCAATGTGTCCTCGCTGTGTCAGGCTCTGTCCTGCTCTGTCCCCGCTGTGTCCCGCTGTGTCCCGCTGTGTCCCCACTGTGTGCCCGCTGTGTCCCTCTGTGTACCCTGCTGTGTCCAGCGGTGTCCCCGCTGTGTCCCGCTGTGTCACCTCTCTGTCCTCTGCTGTCCTCCCTGTGTGTCCCGCTGTGTCCTGCTGTGTCACACTGTGTCCCGTGTTGTCCCGCTTTGTCCCCCGCTGTGATCTCGTTGTGTTTCCCGCTGTGTACCGCTGTGTACCACTCTGTGACCCCGCTGTGTACCACTCTGTACCCCGCTGTGTCCCGCTATGTTCCCGCAGTGTACCCGCTGTTTCCCGCTGTGTCCTCACTGTGTCCACTGCTGTGTCCCGTTGTGTCCCCCAGCTGTGTACCCCGCTGTGTCCCGCTGTGTCTCCGCTGTATCGACGCTCTGTCCTGCTGGGTCCCGCTGTGTCCTCGCTGTGTTCCCCGTTGTGTCCTGCTGTGTACCCCGCTGTGTCCCCCGCTGTGTCCCTGCTGTGTCCCTGCTGTGTCCCCACTGTGTCCCGCTGTGTCCCGCTTTGTCCTCGCTGTGTCCCAAGCTGTGTTCCGCTGTGTCCCCCGCTGTGTCCCTGCTGTGTCCCCCGCTGTGTCCCGCTGTGTCCCTGCTGTGACCCGCTCTGTCCCCGCTGTATTGACGCTGTGTCCCGGTGTGTCTTGCTGTGTCTGTGCTGTGTTCCCGGCTGTGTCCCGTTGTGTAACCCTCTGTGTCCCCTCCTGTGTCCCTCAGTATCCCCAGCTGTGACCCGCTGTGTCCCGCTGTGTCCCCCGCTGTGTCCCCACTGTGTCCCCCGCTGTGTCCCGCTGTGTACCCCGCTGTGTCCAGCTGTGTCCTCGCTGTGTCCCCCGCTGTCTCCTGCTTTGTCCCACGCTGTGTCCCGCTGTGACCCACTGTGTCCTCGCTGTGTCCCCCGCTGTGTCCCATTTTGTCACCCGCTGTGTCCACTGCTGTGTCACGCTGTGTACCCCGCTG
>NW_012306438.1:0-2728 GCF_000151885.1 Dipodomys ordii
TCAGCTCTGTTCCCACTGTGTCTCCCGTTTTGTCCCTGCTGTGCCCCGCTGTGTCCCGCTGTGTCCCGCTGTGTCCCCCACTGTGTCCCGTTGTGTCAACAGCTGTGTACCCCGCTGTGTCCCGCTGTGTCTCTGCTGTATCGATGCTGTGTCCCGCTGGGTCCTGCTGTGTCTCTCTCTGTGTTCCCCACTGTGTCCTGCTGTGTCCCCCGCTGTGTCCCTCGCTATGTCCCCCGCTGTGTCCCGCTGTGTCCCCGGCTGTGTCCTTGCTGTGTTCCTGCTGGGTCCCTCTATGTCCCGCAGTGTCCCCTGCTGAGTCCCGTTGTGTCACCGCTGTGTCCCGCTGTGTCCCCGCTCTATCGACGTTGTGTCCCGCTGGGTCCCGCTGTGTCCTCTCTTTGTTCCCCGCTGTGTCCCGCTGTGTCCCCCGCTGTGTCTCTCGCTGTGTCCCGCTGTGTCCCCGGCTGTGTCCGGCTGTGTCCCGCTGTGTCCCCCGCTGTGTCCTTGCTGTGTCCCCGCTGTGTCCCGCTGTGTCCCGCAGTGTCCCCAGCTGTGTCCCGCTTGTCACCGCTGTGTCCCGCTTTGTCCTCACTGTGTCCCCCGCTGTGTCCCGCTTTGTCCCTGCTGTGTACCCCGCTGTGTCCCTGTGTGTCCCCCGCTGTGTCCCGCTGTGTCTCCTGCTGTGTCCCCACTGTGTCACGCTGTGTTTCGCTGTGTCCGGCTGTGTCCTTGCTCTGTCTCCCTCAGTGTCCAGCTGTGTCCTCCCTGTCTCCCCGCTGTGTCCCGCTGAGTCCCCTGTTGTGTCCTGCTGTGTCACGCTCACGCTCTGTCCCCTCTGTGTCCCTCTGTGTCCAGCTCTGTCCCCGTTGTGTGTCCGCTGTGCCCCGCTGTGTACCCTTCTGTGTCCAGCTGTGTCCCCTCTGTGTCCCGCTGTGTCCCTTCTCTGTCCCCCGCTGTCCACCGCTGTGTCCCCCGGCTGTGTCCCGCAGTGTCCCCGCTGTGTCCTACTGTGTCCCGTGGTGTCCCGCTTTTTCCCCTCTATGTCCCCTGCTGAGTCCCCTCTGTGTCCCCGCTGTGTCCAGCTGTGTCCTCGCTGTGTCCTCTGCTGTCTCCTGCTTTGTCCCACGCTGTGTCCTACTGTGTCCCACTATGTCCCTGCTGTGTCCCCTGCTGTGTCCCGCTGTGTCCCGCTGTGTCCCCCGCTGTGTCCTGCTGTTTACCGCTGTGTCCCCGCTTTGTCCCTGCTGTGTCCGGCTGTGTCCCCTGCTGTGTCCCACTGGGTCCCGCTGTGTCCCCCGCTGTGTCCCGCTGTGTCCACTGCTGGGTCCCCGCTGAGTCCCCGCTGGGTCCCGCTGTGTCTCGCTGTTTCCCGCTGTGTCCTCGCTTTGTCCCATGCTGTGTTCCGCTGTGTCCTCCCTGTGTCCCCCGCTGTGTCCCGCTGTGTCCCCCGCTGTGCCCCGCAGTGTCCCGCTGTGTCCTCGCTGTGTCCCACTGTGTCCCCGCTTTTTCCCCGCTGGGTCCTGCTGTGTCCTGCTGGGTCCCGCTGGATCCCCTGCTTTGTCCCGCTGTGTCCCCGCAGTGTCCCCGCTGTGTCCTGCTGTGTCCCACTGTGTCCTGTGGTGTCCCGCTTTGTCCCCCGCTATGTCCCCAGCTGAGTCCCCTCTGTGTCCCCGCTGTGTCCCGCTGTGTCCCCCGCTGTGTCCCGCTGTGTCCCCCGCTGTGTCCTGCTGTGTCCCGCTGTGTCCTGCTGGGTCCCGCTGGGTCCCCGCTGTGTCCCCGCTGTTTCCCGCTGTGTCCTCCGCTGTGTCCCTCTGTGTCCCCGCAGGTTCACCGCTGTTTCACGCTGTGTCCCGCTGTTTTCCGTGGTGTCCCGCTTTGTCCCCCGCTGTGGCCCCCCCGAGCCACCTTTGTGTCCCCACTGTGTCCCGCTGTGTCCTCGCTGTGTCCGCCTCTGTCTCCCGCTCTGTCCACCGCTGTGTCTCACGCTTTGTCCCAGCTGGGTCCCGCTGGGTCCTGCTCTGTTCCCCACTGTGTCCCCCGCTGAGTCCTCTATGTGTCGCCAATGTGTCCCGCTGTGTCCTCGCTGTGTCCCCTGCTATCTCCCGCTTTGTCCCACGCTGTGTCCTGCTGTGTCTACTGCTGTGTCCCCACTGTGTCCCGCTGTGTCCCAAGCTGTGTCCCGCTGTGTCCCGCTGTGTGCCCTGCTATGTCCTGCTGGGTCCTCACTGTGTCCCCCGCTGTGTCCCGTTGTGTACCCAGCTGTGTACCCCGCTGTGTCCTGCTGTGTCCCTGCTGTATCGATGCTGTGTCCCGCTTGGTCCCGCTGTGTCCTCGCTGTGTTCCCCGCTGTGTCCCGCTGTTTACCCCTCTGTGTCCCCCGCTGTGTCCCGCTGTGTCCCGCTGTGTACTGCTCTGTCCCCCGCTGAGTCCCGCTGTGTCCGAATGTGTCCTCGCTGTGTCCCGCGCTGGGTCCCGCTGGGTCCCCCCTGTGTCCCCCGCTGTGTCCCGCTGTGTCCGGCTGTGTCCCCCGCTGTGTCCCCCGCTGTGTCCCCCGCAGTGTCAGCGCTGTGTCCCGCTGTGTCCTCGCTGTGTCCCCCGCTGTCTCCCGCTCTGTACCCCTCTGTGTCTCAAGCTTTGTCCCCGCTGTGTCCCACTGTGTCCCGCTGTGTCCCGCTGTGCCCCCACAGTGTCCCGTTGTGTTCACAGCTGTGTACCACGCTGTGTTACG
>NW_012306439.1:0-2728 GCF_000151885.1 Dipodomys ordii
CACAGCAGGAGACACAGCGGGACACAGCGTGGGACACAGCGGGACACAGCGGAGACAAAGCGGGACACAGCGGGGGACACAGCGAGGACACAGCGGGACACAGCGGTGACAAAGCGGGACACAGCGGGGGACACAGCGAGGACACAGCGGGACACAGCGGTGACAAAGCGGGACACAGCGGGGGACACAGCGGGACACAGCGGGACACAGCGTCGATAGAGCAGGGACAGAGCGGGACACAGCGGTGACACAGCGGGACTCAGCGGGGGACACTGCGGGACACAGCGGGACCCAGCGGGGACACAGCAAGGACACAGCGGGGGACACAGCGGGACACAGCGGGGGACACAGCGAGGGACACAGCGGGGGACACAGCGGGACACAGTGGGAAACACAGAGAGGACACAGCAGGACCCAGCGGGACACAGTGTCGATATAGCGGGGACACAGCGGGACACAGCGGGGTCACTCCGGGACACAGTGGGGGACAAAGCGGGACACAGCGGGACACAGCGGGACACAGCGGGGGACACTGCAGGGACACATTGGGACACAGTAGGACACAACGTGGGACAAAGCAGGAGACAGCGGAGGACACAGCGAGTACACAGCTGGACACAGCGGTGACACAGAGGGGACTCAGCAGGGGCCATAGAGGGAAAAAAGCGGGACACCACGGGACACAGTAGGACACAGCGGGACACAGCGGGGACACTGCGGGACACAGCCAGGGGACACAGCGATGGACAGCGGGGGACAGAGAAGGGACACAGCGGGACACAGAGGGGACACAGCTGGACACAGAAGGGTACACAGCGGGACACAGCGGGGACAGAGCTGGACACAGAGGGACACAGAAGGGACAGAGCGTGACACAACTGGGCACTGAGGGAGACAGAGCGAGGACACAGCCGGACACAGCGAAACACAGCGTGACACAGTGGGGACACAGCAGAGGACACAGCGGGACACAGCGGGGGACACAGCGGGACACAGCGGGGACAAAGCGGGACACAGCGGGTAACACAGCGAGGACACAGCGGGACACAGCGGAGACAAAGCGGGACACAGCGGGGCACACAGCGAGGACACAGCGGGACACAGCGGTGACAAAGCGGGACAGTGGGGGACACAGCGGGACACAGCCTCGATAGAGCGGGGACAGAGCGGGACACAGCGGGACTCAGCGGGGGACACTGCGGGACCCAGCGGGACCCAGAGGGGAAACAGCAAGGACACAGCGGGGGACACAGCGGGACACAGTGGGGGACACAGCGAGGGACACAGCCGGGGACACAGCGGGACACAGTGGGAACCCCAGAGAGGACACAGCAGGACCCAGCGGGACACAGCGTCGATACAGCGGGGACACAGCGGGACAAAGCGGGGTCACTGCGGGACACAGTGTGGGACAAAGCGGGACACAGCGGGACACAGTGGGGACGCAGCGGGACACAGCGGGACACGGCAGGGGACACAGCAGGAAATAGAGGGGGACACAGTGGGTGAAACAGCTGGACACAGCGGGGAACACAGCGAGGACACAGTGGGATCCAGCGGGACACAGCGTCGATACAGCGGAGACACAGCGTTACACAGCATGGTACAAAGCTGTGGACACAACGGGACACAGTGGGGGCACAGCGGGACACAGCGGCACGCAGTGGGACACAGCGGGGACAAAGCGTGAGACACAGCAGGGGACAGAGCTGGAGACAGCGGGGACACAGCGGGGACACAGCGGGACACAGCGAGGACACAGCGGGACAGAGCGGGACACTGCAGGGCACAGCGGGGGACACAGCGGGACACAGCGGGGGACACAGGGAGGACACAGCGGAACACAGAGTGGGACACAGTGAGGACACAGCCGGACACAGCGGGACACAGCGGGACACAGCCGGGACCCAGCAGTGGACACAGCGGGACACAGCGGGGGACACAGCGGGACACAGCGGGGGACACATGGAGGACTCAGCGGGACAAAGCGGGGACACAGCGGCGACTCACCGGGGGACACAGCGGGGGACAAAGCAGGACACCACAGAACACAGTGGGAAACAGCGGGACACAGCGGGGAAACTGCGGGGACACAGGGGGACAAAGCGTGGGATACATAGGGACACAGTGGGACACAGCGGGGGACACAGGGGGGACACAGCGGGACCAAGCGGGACACAGCGTCGATACAGCGGGGACACAGCGGGACACAGCGGGGGACACAGCGAGGACACAGAAGAACACAGCGTGGGAAACAGCGAGGACACAATGGGACACAGCGGGGACACAGTGAGACCCAGCGCGGGACACAGCGAGGACACATTGGGACACAGCGGGGATACAGCGGGACCCAGCGCGGGACACAACAGTATACAGCGGGACACAGCGGGACACAGCGGGGGACACAGAGGGGTAAACAGCAGGACACAGCGGGGAACACAGCGAGGACACAGCGGGGCTAAGCGGGATACAATGTCGATACAGCGGGGACACAGCGGGACACAGCGGGGTACACAGCTGGGGACACAACAGGACACAGCGGGGGACACAGTGAGCACACAGCAGAACACAGCGTGGGAAACAGCGAGGACACAGCGGGACACAGCGAGACACAGCGGGACACAGTGGGGACACAGCAGTAGACACAGCGGGACACAGCGGGGGACACAGCGGGACACAGCGTGGAACACAGTGAGGACACAGCGGGGACACAGCGGGGACACTTGAT
>NW_012306440.1:0-2728 GCF_000151885.1 Dipodomys ordii
TCAGTGTTCCCAGCTGTGTCCCCACCTGTGTCCTGCTGTGTCCCCCGATGTGTCCACCGCTTTGTCCCACTGTGTCCCTGCTCTGTTCCGCTGTGTCCACTGCTGTGTCCCCGCTCTGTCCCGCTGTTTCCCCCGCTGTGTCCACCGCTGTGTCCCACTGTGTCCACGCTCTGTCCCGCTGTGTCCACTGCTGTGTCCCCCGCTGTGTCCCCCTGTGTCCCCGCTGTGTCCCGCTGTGTCCTCGCTGTATCCCCCGCTCTGTCCCGCTGTGTCCTCGCTGTGTCCCCTGCTGTGTCCCGCTGTGTCCCCCGCTGTGTCCCGCTGTGTCTCGCTGTGTCCCGCTCTGTCCATGCTGTGCCCCGCTCTGTCCCGCTGTGTCCCCTCTGTCCCGCTGTGTCCCCCACTCCGTTCCCCGCTGTGTCCGGCTGTGTCCCCCGCTTTATCCCGCTGTGTCCCCGCAGTGTCACCTCTATGTCCCACTGTGTCCTGTGGTGTCCCGCTTTGTCCCCCTCTGTGTTCCCCGCTGAGTCCCCTCTGTGTCCCCACTATGTCTCGCTCTGTCCTCGCTGTGTCCCCCGCTGTCTACCGCTTTGTCCCCCACTGTGTCGCACTGTGTCCCGCTGTGTCCTCGCTATGTCCCCCGCTGTGTCCTGCTGTGTCCCCACTGTGTCCCCCGCTGTGTCCCGCTGTGTCTTCCCTGTGTCCCACGCTGTGACCCGCTCTGTCCCCGGTGTGTCCCCAGCGTTGTCCTCGCTGTGTCCCTCTGTTTCCCTCTGTGTCCCCGCTGTGTCCCGTTGTGTCCCCCGCTGTGTACCCAGCTGTGTCCTGCTGTGTACCAAGCTGTGTCCCGCTCTGTCCCCCGCTGTGTCCCGCTGTGTCCCCCACAGTGTCCAGCTCTGTCCCCGCTGTGTCTCGCTGTGTCCCCTGCTGTGTCCCCCGCTGTGTCCGGCTTTGTGCCCTGCTGTGTCCCGCTGTGACCAATGCTGTGTCCCGCTGTGTCCCTGCTTTGTCCCCCGCTGTGTCCCACTGTGTCCTGCTGTGTACCCTGCTGTGTCCCGCTATGTTCCCGCAGTGTCCCGCTTTGTCCCGCTGTGTCCTGCTGTGTCCCGGGGTTTCCCGCTTTGTCCCCCGCTTTGTCCCCCAGTGAGTCCCCTCTGTGTCCCCGCTGTGTCCCGCTGTGTCCTCCCTGTGTCCCCCGCTGTGTCCCGCTGTGTCCCCTGCTGTGTCCCACTGTGTCCTCGCTGTGTCCCCCGCTGCGTCCCGCTGTGTCCCCCGCTTTCTCCCGCTGTGTCCCCCCCTGTGTGAAATGCTTTGTGCCCGCTGGGTACCACTGTGTCCTGCTGTGTCCCGCTGTGTCCCCCACTGTGTCCATTTTTGTCCCCAGCTGTGTAACCCGCTGTGTAACGCTGTGTCCCCGCTGTATCGACGCTGTGTCCCGCTGGGTCCCGCTGTGTCCCGCTGTGTCCCCCGCTTTCTCCCGCTGTGTCCCCCGCTGTGTCCTCCGCTCTGTCCCACTGTGTCCCCCACTGTGTCCCGCTGTGTTCCGCTTTGTCCCCCACTGTGTCCCGCTGTGTTCCGCTTTGTCCAGCTGTGTCCCGCTGTGTCCCCGCTGTGTCCAGCTGTGTCCCGCTGTGTCCTTTCTGTGTCACGCTCTGTCCCGAGAAGTGTCCCGCTGTGTCCCTGCTTTGTCCCCCGCTGTGTCCCACTGTGTCCCGCTGTGTAACCTGCTGTGTCCTGCCATGTTCCCACAGTGTCCCCGCTGTATCGACGCTGTGTCCCGCTGTGTCCCGCTGTGTCCTCGCTGTATCACACGCTCTGTCCCGCTGTGTCCTCACTATGTCCCCCGCTGTGTACCTCTGTGTCCCCTGCTGTGTCCCGCTATGTCCCCCGCTGTGTCCCCGCTCTATCGACGGTGTGTCTCGCAGGGTCCCGCTGGGTCCTCGCTGTGTTCCCTGTTGTGTCCTGCTGTGTCCCCCGCTGTGTCCCGCTGTGTCCCCCGCTTTCTCCCGCTTTGCCCCCCGCTGTGTCTCATGCTTTGAGCCCGCTGTGTCCCACTGTGTCCCGCTGTGTCCCGCAGTGTCCCCCACTGTGTCCCTTTGTGTCCTCAGCTGTGTAACCCGCTGTGTAACGCTGTGTACCCGCTGTATCGACGCTGTGTCCCGCTGGGTCCTCGCTGTGTTCCCTGTTGTGTCCCGCTGTATCCCCTGCTGTGTCCCCCGGTGTGTCCTGCTGTGCCCCCCGATTGTCCCGTTGTGTTCGGCTGTGTCCCCCGCTGTGTCCCTGCTGTGTCCCTGCTGTGTCCCCACTGTGTCACGCTGTGTCCCGCTGTGACCTCGCTGTGTCCCGCTGTGTCCACCGCTGTGTCCCGCTGTGTCTACTGCCGTGTTCCTGCTGTGTCCCGCTGTGTCCCGCTGTGTCCCGCTGTGTCCTCGCTGTGTCCCACGCTGTGTTCCGCTGTGTGCTTGCTCTGTCTCCCGATGTGTCCCTTTGTGTCCCCAGCTGTGTACCCGACTATATCCCGCTTTGTCCCCGCTGTATCGACGCTGTGTTCCGCTGTGTCCCTGCTGTGACCCACTGTGTCCCGCTGTGTCTCCGCTGTGTCCCCGCTGTGTCCCGCTGTGTCCTCGCTGTGTCCCCGCAGGGTCACCGCTGTTTCCCGCTGTGTCCCGCTGTATTCTGTGGTGTCCCGCTATGTCCCTCGCTGTGTCCCTCACTGAGTCCCCGCTGT
>NW_012306441.1:0-2728 GCF_000151885.1 Dipodomys ordii
GAGGGAGGACAAAGTGGGACACAGCGGGGACACAGATTGACACAGCGGGTACACAGCGGGACACAGCGGGCACACAGTGCGGATACAGCGGGACACAGCGGCGAAAGAGCGGGACAGAGCGTGACACAGCGAGGACACATTGGGACACAGGGGGACACAGCAGAACTCAGCGGGGGACACAGCGGGACACAGCGGGGTACACAGCTGGGGACACAACGAGACACAGTGGAGGACACAGTGAGGACATAGCGGAGTACACAGCTGGGGACACAACGAGACACAGCGGGGGACACAGCGAGGAGAAAGGGGGACACAGCGGGACACAGCGGGGACACTGAGGGAACATAGCGGGACACAGCGGGGGACACAGAGGGACACAGTGGGACACAGCTTGAGACACAGCAGGGACACAGCCGGACACAGCGGGTGACACAGCGAGGACACAGCGAGGACACAGCGGAACACAGAGTGGGACAAAGCGAGGACACAGCGGGAAACAGCGCGACTCAGCGGGGGACACAGCGAGGACACAGCGGGAAACACCGGGGGAAACAGCGGGACACAGCAGGGACACAGCATTGGACACAGCGGGACAGAGCGGGGGACACAGCGGGACACAGCGGTGGACACAGCGGGACATAGCGGTGGACACAGCGAGGACACAGCGGGACCCAGCGGGACACAGCGTCGATACAGCGGGGACACAGCGGGACACAGCGGGGTACACAGCTGGGGACACAACGGGGCACATCGGGGGACACAGCGAGGACACAGCAGAACACAGCGTGGGACACAGCGAGGACACAGGGGGACACAGTGGGACACAGCGGGACACAGCAGGAACACAGCAGTAGACACAGCGGCATACAGAAGGGGACACAGCGGGGACTCACCGGGGGACACAGCGGGGGACGAAGCGGGACACCACGGTACACAGCTGGAAACAGCGCGGACAAGGGGGAGACAGAGCGGGACACAGCGAGGACACAGCGGGACACAGCGGGGAACATAGCGGGACACAGCGGGGGACACAAGGGAGACACTGCGGGACACAGGGCAGGACACAGCGAGGACAAATTGGGACACAGCGAGGACACAGCGGGACTCATGGGGGACACAGCGGGTGACAAAGCTGGACACCACAGGACACAGTGTGACACAGAGGGACACAGCGGGGACACTGTGGGGACAAAGGGGGACACACCGGGGGACACTGCGGGACACAGTGGGACACAGCGGGGGACACAGCGGGGGACAGCAGGGCACAGAGAGGGGACACAGTGGGACACAGCGGGGACACAGTTGGACACACCGGGGTACTAAGCGGGACAGAGCGGGCACACAGCGGGGACACAGCGGGATACAGCGGGACACAGCGGGACACAGCGGGGGACAAAGAGGGGGACATAGCGGGGGACAGAGCGACGACACATCGGGACACAGCGGGGACACAGGGGGACACAGTGGGACACAGCGGGACACAGCAGGACACAGCGGGACACAGCGGGACTCAGCGTGACACCACGGGGACAGAGCAGGGACACAGGGGCATTCAGCAGTGTCACAGCAGGGGACACAGCAGGGGACAGGGCAGGACACAATGGGGAACACAGCGAGGACACAGAGGGACCCAGCGGGACACAGCGTCGATACAGCGGGGACACAGCGATACACAGCGGTGTACACAGCTGGGGACACAAAGGGACACAGTGGGGACACTGCAGGGAAACAGCGGGACAAAGCGGGAGACACAGCGGGACACAGCGGGGGATACAGCGGGGGACAGCAGGGGACAGACAGGGGACACAGCGGGACACAGCGGGACACAGCGAGGACTCACCGGGGGACACAGTGGGGGACAAATTGGGACACCACTGGACACAGCGGGACACAGCGGGGACACAGCGGGTCACAGCGGGACACAGCGTGGGACAAAGCAGGAGACAGCAGGGGACACAGCGAGGACACAGCTGGACACAGCTGGAAACACAAAGCTGGGGACACAGCGGGACACAGCTATACACAGCGGGGTACACAGCGAGGACACAGCGGGACTAAGCGGGACACAGAGGGACACAGCGGGGACACAGCAGGGGACCCAGCGGGACCCAGCGGGGACACAGTGGGGACACAGCGGGGGACACAGTGGGGGTTATAGCAGGACACAGCGGGACACAGCAGGGTACACAGCGGGGACACAGCATGGGACACAGCGAGGACACAGCAGGACATAGCAGGGAAACAGCGGGACACAACAGGGACACAGCAGTGGACACAGCGGGGTACAGCGAGGGACAAAGGGCGACACAGACAGACACAGCGGGGGACACAGGTGGGACACAGCGGGACACAGCGGGGACACAGCGGTACTCAGCGGGGGACACAGCAGTACACAGCAGGACAGAGCGGGACACAGCGGGATACAGCGGGGGACAAAGCGGAACACAGAGGGGGACACAGAGGGGTACACAGTGGGACACAGCTGGGAACACAGCGAGGACACAGCGAGACCCAGCGGGAAACAGCGTCAATACAGCAGGGACAGAGCGGGACACAGCGGGGTACACAGCTGGGCACACAAAGGGACACATCGGGGGACACAGCGTGGGACACAGCGAGGACACATCGGGACACAGCAGGGACCAAGCTGTAGACACAGAGGGACACAGCGGGGGACACAGCGGGACACAGCGGGGGACACAGCAGAACACAGTGCGGACAGAGCTGA
>NW_012306442.1:0-1043 GCF_000151885.1 Dipodomys ordii
CCCGGGCCGGGCCGGGCCGGCGCCGGGGACTCTTTGAAGGGCTGTTGGTAATCGCGGGGCCCCGCCGGGCCGCCTCGGGGGACGGCTCCGGTGACGCCGAGGCCGCGGTTCGAAGCCAGCCCGGCCGGAAGCCGCGGGACGCCGGCCTCCGGGACCCGCACGAAGCTGGGTGGAGCTGCGGCTCAGGCGGCTCAGCGCCGACCTTGAGCGGAAAGCCAGGGACAGCGCCGATCCCCAGGTCCCCGACCCCGCACAGAGTCAGAGAAGCCAGGCCTCCCGAGGCCTCCCCGACCCCGCACAGAGTCGGAGAAGCCAGGCCTCTCCGACCCCGCACAGAGTCAGCGAAGCCAGGCCTCCCGAGGCCTCCCCGACCCCGCACAGAGTCGGAGAAGCCAGGCCTCCCCGACCCCGCACAGAGTCAGAGAAGCCAGGCCTCCCCGACCCCGCACAGAGTCAGAGAAGCCAGGCCTCCCCGACCCCGCACAGAGTCCAGGCCTCCCGAGGCCTCCCCCACCCCGCACAGAGTCGGAGAAGCCAGGCCTCCCGACCCCGCACAGAGTCCAGGCCTCCCGAGGCCTCCCCGACCCTGCACAGAGTCGGAGAAGCCAGGCCTCCCCGACCCCGCACAGAGTCAGAGAAGCCAGGCCTCCCGAGGCCTCCCCCACCCCGCACAGAGTCGGAGAAGCCAGGCCTCCCCGACCCCGCACAGAGTCCAGGCCTCCCGAGGCCTCCCCGACCCTGCACAGAGTCGGAGAAGCCAGGCCTCCCGAGGCCTCCCCCACCCCGCACAGAGTCGGAGAAGCCAGGCCTCCCGAGGCCTCCCCCACCCCGCACAGAGTCAGAGAAGCCAGGCCTCCCGAGGCCCGGCCAGGCAGGACCGGGGTCTGAGCTAAGTGACTCCAGCCCCAGGTACAAACCCTCAGAAGACCTGGGGCGGGGGTAGCAACATCACAGGTTCTTGTACCCTTAATTTCCTGTTTAAATACATTTTTTTCTTATTTTCTGCGTGTGTGTGTGTGTGTGTGTGTGTGTGTGTGTGTGTA
>NW_012306443.1:0-2727 GCF_000151885.1 Dipodomys ordii
TCTTCTCCTTCTTCTATTTCTTTTAATTCTACTTCTCCTACTTCTACTTCTCCTGCTTCTCCTTCTATTTCTCTTTATACTTCTCCTTCTACTTCTCCTTCTTCTACTTCTACTACTACTTCTACTTCTTCTTCTACATCTTCTTCTGTTTCAATTTCTCCTTCTTCTGCTTTTCATTCTGCTTCTGCTTCTCCTGCCTCTGCTTCTTCTGCTTCTTCTGCTTCTCCTTCTCCTTCTCCTTCTCTTTTGCTTCTGCTTATCCTTCTGTTTCTCCTACTCCTAATCCTTCTCTTTCTCCTTGTTCTTCTTCTGCTTCTCTTTCTTCTTCTGCTTCTTCTGCTTGTTCTGTTTCTTCTGCTTCTACTTTTCCAGCTTCTGCTGCTTCTGCGTCTCCTTCTGCTTCAGGTTCTCCTTCTGCTTTTTGGGCTTCTTCTGTTTCTTCTGCTTCTGCTTCTCCTGCTACTGGTTCTTCTGCTTCTTCTGCTTCTCTTTTGCTTCTCCTTCTGCTTCTGCTTCTTCTTCTGCTCCTTCTTTCTTCTGTTTCTTCTTCTGTTTCTTCTTCTTCTTCTTCTGCTCCTCCCGCTTCTGCTTCTTTTGCTTCTCCTGCTTGTCCTTCTCCTTCTGCTTCTCCTTCTCCTTCTTCTCCTTCTCTTTCTGCTTCTGCTTCTGCTTCTTCTGATTCTCCAACTTCTCCTTCTTCTTCTCCTTCTGTTTCTTCTTCTCTTTCTGCTTCTGCATCTCCTTCTGCTTCACCTTCTTCTGCTCTTTCTCCTTCTTTTGTTTCTCCTTCTGCTTCTGGTTCTTATGCTTCTTCTTTATCTTCTGCTTCTGCTTCTCCTGCTTCTGCTTCTTGTGCTTCTACTGCTTCTTCTTCTGATTCTGTTTCTTCTGCTTCTACTTCTCTTTCTGCTTCTGCTTCTCCTGCTTGTTTTTCTGCTTCTTCTGCTGCTTCTCCTTCTGCTGCTTCTTCTACTTCTCCTACTGCTTCTCTTTTTGCTTCTCCTTCTGCTTCTGCTTCTGCTTCTTCTGTTTCTCCTGCCTGAATTTCTGGTTCTACTTCTTCTGCTGCTTCTCCTTCTGCTTCTGCTTCTACTTCTGCTTCTGATTCTGCTTCTTCTGCTTCTTCTCTTTCGGCTTCTCCTGCTTCTGCTTCTTGTGCTTCTCCTGCTTCTCTTTCTGCTTCTCATTCCGCTTCTGCTTCTCCTTCTTCTTCTGCTTCTCCTCCTTCTCCTTCTCCTACTTCTGTTTCTCCTTCAGCTTCTGCTTCTTCTGCTTCTCCTTCTGCATCTCCTTCTGCTTGTGCTTGTCCTTATGCTTCTTCTTCTGCCTCTGCTTCTCCTTCTCCTTCTTTTGCTTCTCCTTTTGCTTCTGCTTCTTCTGCTTTTCCTGCTTCTCCGTCTGATTCTGCTTCTTCTGCCTTTCCTGATTCTCCTGCTGCTTCTCCTTCTTCTTCTCCTTCTGTTTCTCCTTCTCCTTCTCGTTCTTCTGCTATTCCTTCTGCTTCTCTTTCTGCTTCTGCATCTTCAGCTTCTTCTGCTACTGCTTCTGCTTCTTCTGTTTCTTCTGCTTCTCCTTCTGCTTTTGCTTCTCTTTCTGCTTCTGCTTCTCTTTCTGGTTCTCCTTCTTCTTCTCCAGATTCTGCTTCTTCTACTTCTCCTTCTGCTTCAGGTTCTGCTTCTGCTTCTTCAGCTTCTTCTGCTTCTGATTCTGCTTCTCTTTCTGCTTCTGCTTCTTATCCTTCTTCTTCTTCTTCTTCTTCTTCTTCTTCTTCTTCTTCTTCTTCTTCTTCTTCTTCTTCTTCTTCTTCTTCTTCTTCTACTGCTTCTCCTTATGCTTCTCCTTCTTCTTCTTCTCCTTCTTCTTCTTCTTCTTCTTCTTCTACTTCTTCTTCTTCTTCTTCTTCTTCTTCTTCTTCTTCTTCTTCTTCTTCTTCTTCTTCTTCTTCTTCTTCTTCTTCTTCTTCTTCTTCTCTTTCTTCTGCTTCTGCTTTTCCTGCTTCTTCTGCTTCTACTGCTTCTCTTTCTGCTTCTCATCTGCTCTGATTCTCTCTGCTTCTCCTATTGCTTCTGCTGCTCTTCCTTCTCCCTCTCCTACTTCTACTTCTCCTTCTGCGTCTGCTTCTTCTGCTTCTCATGTTCTCCTTCTGCATCTTCTTCTGCTTCTTCTTCTCCTTCTGCTGCTTCTTCTGCTTCTTCTGCTTCTGCTTCTCCTTCTGCTTCTTCTGCTTCTCCTTCTGATTCTCCTTCTGCTTCTGCTTCTGTTTTTCCTTCTCCTCCTCGTTCTTCTGCTTTTCCTTCTGCTTCTGCTGCAACTGCTACTGCTTCTTATGTTTCTTCTGCTTCTCCTGCTGCTTTTGATTCTCTTTCCGCTTCTGCTTCTCCTTCAGCTTCTCATTCTGCTTCTCCAGATTCTGCTTTTTCTGCTTCTCCTGCTTCTCATTCTGCTTCAGGTTCTGCTTCTGCTTCTTCGGCTTCTTCTGCTTCTGCTTCTCCTGCTGCTGCTTCTTCTGCTTCTCCTGCTTCTCCTTCTGCTTTTCCTTCTGTTTCTGCTTCTGCTTCTGCTTCTTCTCCTTCTGTTTCTTCTGCTTCTGCTTCTCCTGATTCTGCTTCTCCTGCTTCTCTTTCTGCTTCTCTTTCTGCTTCTCTTTCTGCTTCTCCTTCTCCTTCTTCTGCTTCTCCTTCTGCTTCTTCTTCTCCTTCTCCTTCTGCTTCAATTCCCCTCCGCTTC
>NW_012306444.1:0-2727 GCF_000151885.1 Dipodomys ordii
TCATCGAGGAAAGACCAGAAGCTTCAATGACCTGGAGCAAGTGAACACAGTGTTGCAGGAGAAGCTGGAAGCACTCTGGACACAGAAGAGTAACAGGAAGAACAGAATCTGCAAGTTCCAACAAGTGCTGAGGTACTGAAGAGACTACTGGACAACCTGAACTGTATGGTGACCTCAGAAAATCTGGAGAGAGACACTTTCACAGAGGACCTGTGCATTGAGAGGTTCTCATGGAAGGAGGAGGCACAGTGGCTGACTGACCAGGTAAACCAACTGACAGAGTAGAAGGAGCAAAGGGAGAGGCAGGTGCTGGACCTAGAGAATGAGATGGGGGAACTGAGAAGGAAGCTGATAGAGCCATCTCAGGCTGAGCGGCAGTTGCAGGTCCAGGGCTACCACACACAAATGGAGTTGAAAAACCTGGAGGAACAAGGTCACATCCAGGTCAAGGAAAACCAGAGGCTCTGTCTCTAGAATGCGGAGCAGTGTGAGCAACTACGGACACTGGAGGAGAAGGCCAAGGGTCGGCAGGAGATCCCTGAGACGCCCATGATGCGCATGTGTGTGTAACCCATAGCCAGAGGAATAGCTGGCCCTGCTGTGGGATGCTCTCCACAGGGTGAGCGGTGAGAAGGAGGAGCTCACCAGCATCCGGGACTCAGAGGAGGATGTGAAGAAACATCTGTGGGAACAGGTAGATAACTTAGAGGAGAAGATAGAGGAATGGAAAGAGAGAGAAATCCATGTGGCTTGGGAGCTGTAGGAGCAGCAGGATCAGTCTCTGGCCCAGCTGCAGGAGCTCAGAGCCACCTGTCAGCAGCACATTGCTTCCTATGAGCTGCTGAACTCTGAGAAGGAGGCCCTGCAGCAGCACCTGCAGAAGCAGACCAAGCTGCTGGAGCAGCTGAAGGAAGCAAGTGCAAGGCCCAACCAACTGGGGGGACCAGGTGGTGCCCCCAAAGTGGCAGGACACGCTCAAGTGCCTGGAAGCCACCAGAGCACAGGAGGAGTGCCTGCAGGCCCAGCTGAGCTTCCTGGCTTTCCCTGGGGAAGGCAAAGGCATGAGCCCTGGAGAAGCAAAAGCTGAGGAGGTAACTCCTCCAGACATAACCTAGCAGAGGCTGGAGATGTCCCCCAGACCGAGAGGGATGTGGCTCTGTGAGTGCTCTTGGAGGCTGAGATCCACAGGGGGGAACTCCTGCTGCAGGAGCGGTGACCCTGCTGCAGGTGCCCGGTCCACCCGGCAGCACAGTGCCAGACAGAGCTGGAGCCACAGGAACCCTGCTCCATGAGCTGCCCCCACAGCAGGCATAGGGATAGGAAGTGGGACACGTGGGCATCCAAGAAAAAAATCTGCTTTGTCCATGACCTGCATGTTGAGGTGGACTAGCATAGTCCAGCAGATAAGCTCCTCCATGGATGCAGAGAGCTCTTGGCACACATCCGCACTGTCGAGGAGTCCCTCATGGGGTATAAAGAGCAGACATTCCTCCGGGATGAGCTGTGTTGGGAGAAAACCTTCTACCAGGAGAAGATGGAGAAGAGAGAGGTGCAGGAGCTGCTGTCACTCCTCACAGGGGAAGGCACAGACAGCAAGCTCCAGCCCCCTGCCACCACCACTGTTTCAAGTGCCTCAGGCTCTGGGGTGGGCCAAATGAGGGAGGAGCAGAAAGGTTTTGAAGAATTGCAACTTCAAGACACCTTGGAAACTGCCAGAGAAGAGGTTGGAGTTCTGGACCCCGTAGTTAACTCCCCAATGGAGCACGTCCTGCAGCAGATGCCCCACATCCAGAGTGGCCTGCAGCTCACAGGCTCAGACAAGGAGTGTTCCCTCCCTATCTTCTGTAGACTGATCTGGATGATGACTCTCTATATGATATACTGACTTTCAAAAGCCTTGGCAGCCTCCAGAAGTAGATGGCCAGGTGACCTTCTCTCAGGCCTCCATCTGCCACGAGATGGGATGGATAAACTGTGGGTCAGGTAGGACAGAGGCTGCTGGGATGTGGCCCAAATTCAAGGGACACCTAATGGCCCATTGGTGGCCAGGGAAGAGACCCATGTTATGCTTATCATAAACAATAAATTGTTTTCAAAGGGAAGAAAAGCCTCCAACAAAGATTCGTTCTTCCAGTCCTGGGCGTTGAACTCAGGGCCTGAGCACTTTTGGTCAAGGCTGGCACTCTACCAGTTGAGCCCCACCTCTCCTTCCAGCTTTTTCTGTATAGAATTGTACCCAGGGTTTTAGTCATGCTAGATGATCATATACCACTGAGCCACATTCTCAGCTAGGATTATTCCTCACCCCCCTCCCCAAACCCATATGGCCATTTTTCAGATAAATAGGAAGTAGGGGCTAGGATGAATATGAAGCACAAGTCTGGTTCACACAGAAATACTCTTCTGCCCCCTCTTTGATCCACTTAGTTGAACTTTCTATTCTAACATTTAGGGATGAGAGAGGGAGAGGTGAGTCCCGAGAGAGGAGTACCACAAACAGTGGCTCCATGAGCCCCACAGCCTACCTCACACAAGTGGTCCTCTAGATTCCGGTTTTACCTGACTCAATGTGGAGTGTACACTATCTCTCCACCACAGACAGAGACTAATTAGTCTATAAACTCTCATGTGCTTTCCTGTCCAGGCTGACTTCAGTCTGTGATCCTCAGATCTCAGCCTCCTGAGTTGCTAGGATTACAGACATGAGCCAGTACCCAGCAATTCACA
>NW_012306445.1:0-2727 GCF_000151885.1 Dipodomys ordii
GACACAGTGGGGACTCAGCGTGACACAGCAGTGGACACAGCGAGGGACACAGCAGGACATAGCAGGGAAAGAGCGGGACACAACGGGGACACAGCAGTGGACACAGCGGGACACAGCGGGGGACACAGCGAGGACCCAGCGGGACCCAGCAGGACACAGCGTCGATACAGCGGGGGACACAGCGGGACACAGCGGGGACACAGCCGGACATAGCGGGGGACAGAGCAGGACACAGCGGGGGACACAGCGAGGACACAGCGGGGACACAGCGGGGACTCAGCGGGGGACACAGCAAGGAACAAAGCGGGACACCACGGAACACAGCGGGACACAGCGGGACAGAGTGGGGACACTGCGGGGACACAGCGGGACACAGCGGGGGACACAGCGGCACACAGCGGGACACAGCGAGGGACACAGCGGGGACACAGCGGGACACAGCGTGGACACAGCGAGACACAGCGGGACACAGCGTGGACAATGCGGGAACATAGCGGGACACAGCAGGGTACACAGCGGGGCACAGCGGGACACAGCGGCGGACACAGTGGGACACCGCGGGGGACACAGCGAGGACACAGCGGGACATATTGTGGAACAAAGCGGGAGACAGCAGGGGACACAGCGAGGACACAGCGGGACACAGTGGGGACACAGAGGGAACTCAGCGGGGGACACAGTGGGGGACAAAGCGGGACACAAAGGGACACAATGTGACACTACGGGGGACAGAGAGGAGGACACAGCGGGACACAGAGGGGAACACAGCGAGGACACATCGGGACCCAGCGGGACACAGCATTGATACAGCGCGGACAGAGCGGGGACCAAGAGGGGGATACACTGCGGGACAGAGCGGGACACAGCGGGACACAGAGGGACACAGCAGGAGACACAACGGGACACAGAGGGGGACACAGAGGGATACACAGCGGGACACAGCGGGGAACACAGCGAGGACACAGCGGGGACACAGCGGGACACAGCGGGTTACACAGCTGGGGACACAAAGGGACACATCGGGGGACATAGCGAGGACACAGCGGAACACAGCATGAGACACAGCGAGGATACAGCGGGACACAGCGGTTCACAGCGGAACACAGCGGGACACAGCAGGGACACAACAGTAGACACAGCGGGACAAGCGGGGGACACAGCGGGACACAGCGAGACACAGCGGGGGACACAGCAGTTCACAGCCGAACACAGCGGGACACAGCAGGACACAGCAGGGGACACAGCGGGACACAGAGGGGGACACAGAGGGGTACACAGCGGGACACAGCGGGGAACACAGCGAGGACACAGCAGGACCCAGCGGGACACAGCGTCGATACAGCGGGGACACAGCAGGACACAGCAGGTACACACCTGGGGACACAAAGGGACACATCGAGGGAAACAGCGAGGACACAGCGGAACACAGCGTGGGACACAGCGAGGACACAGCGGGACACAGCGGGACACAGCAGGACACAGCAGGGACAAAGCAGTAGACACAGCGGGACACAGCGGGGGACACAGGGGGACACAGCGGGGGACACAGCGAGGACACAGCTGGACACAGCGGGGACACAGCGGGACCAGCCGGGTACACAGCTGGGGACACAACGGGACACAGCAGGGGACACAGCGAGGACACAGTGGAACACAGCATGAGACACAGCGAAGACACAGCGGGACACAGCGGGACACAGCGGGGACAAAGCAGGGACACAGCGGGGGACACAGCGGGACACAACGGGACACAGCGGGGGACACAGCAGTACACAGAGGGACACAGCGGGACACAGAGGGGGACACAGAGGGGTACACAGCGGGACACAGCGGGGAACACAGCGAGGACACAGCGGTACCCAGCGGGACACAGTGTTGATACAGCGGGGACACAGCGGGACACAGCGGTTTACACAGCTGGGGACACAATGGGACACATCGGGGGACACAGCGAGGACACAGGGGTACACAGCGTGGGACACAGCGAGGACACAGCAGGACACAGCGGGACACAGCGGGACATAGCAGGGACAAAGCAGTAGACACAGCGGGACACAGCGGGGGACACAGCGGGATACAGCGGGGGACACAGGGAGAACACAGCGGGACACAGAGGGACACAGCGGGACACAGTGGGCACACTGCGGGAACATAGCGGGACACAGCAGGGTACACAGCGGGACACAGTGGGACACAGCGGGGGACAAAGCGGGAACACAGCGGGACACAGCACGGAACACAGCGAGGACCCAGCGGGACACAGTGGGACTTAGCAGGACACAGCGGGGACACAGCAGGGGTCACAGCGGGACACACCGGGACACAGCGGGGACACAGCGGGGATCACAGCGGGAGACACAGCGGGACACAGCGGGGGACACAGCGGGACACAGCGGGAGACACAGTGAGGAAACAGCGGGACAGTGCGTGTGATACAGCGAGGACACAGCGGGACACAGCGGGACACCCTGGGGACACAGCAGGCGACTCAGAGGGACACAGCGGGGGACACAACGGGACACAGCGTGGGTCACAGCGGGGGACACAGCGGGACACAGCGGGGGACACAGCGGGACACAGCGGGGGATAGAGAGGGGGACACAGCGGGACACAGAAGGGATCATAGCGAGAACACAACGGGACCCAGCGGGACACAGCGGGACTCAGCGGGGGACACAGCAGTACACAGCGGGATAAAGCGGGACACAAAGGGAGACACAGAGGGTG
>NW_012306446.1:0-2727 GCF_000151885.1 Dipodomys ordii
GCTTTGTAACTGCTATGTCCCTCTGTGTCCCCGCTGTGTTCCACTGTGTCCCGCAGTGTCCCCGTATGCCCCGCTGTGTCCTAGCTGTGTCCCCCGCTGTGTCCCACAGTGTCCCCTGCTGTGTCCCCGCTGTGTCCCCGCTGTGTCCTCCTGTGTCCCGCTGTGTTCTTGCTGTGACCCCTGCTGTGTCCCGGTGTGTCCCCCGCTGTGTCCTGCTGTTTCCCGCTGTATTCCGCTGTGTCCTGCTTTGTCGGCCTGTGTCCCCTGCTGTGTCCCGCTGTGTCCCCACAATATCCCGCTGTGTCCTGTTGTGTCCTCACTGTGTTCCACTGTGTCCCCCGCTGTGTCCTGCTGTGTCCCCCGCTGTGTGCCACACTGTGTCCCGCTGTGTCCCCCGCTGTGTCCAGCTCTGTCCTGCTGTGTCCCCACTGTGTCCTGTTGTGTCCCTGGTGTGTCCTCACTGTGTATCCGCTAAGTCCCTCTGTGTCCCCACTGTGTCCCACTGTGTCCCCCGCTGTTTCCCCGCTGTGTCCCCGCTGTGTCCTCCTCTGTCCCGCTGTGTCCTCGCTGTGTCCTTCTGTATCCCGCTGTGTCCCCCGCTGTGTCCCCCACTATTTCCCCACTGTGACTTGCTGTGTCCACCGCTGTGTCCCGCTGTGTCCCGCTGTGTCCCCCTCTGTGTCCCCCGATGTGTTCCCCGCTGTGTCCATCTGTGTCCTCGCTGTGTCCCCGCTGTGTCCCGCTGTGTCGCGCTGTGTCCCGCTGTGTCGCGCTGTGTCCGCTCTGTGTCCCCCGCTGTGTCCCGCTGTGTCCCCGCTGTGTCCCCGCTGGGTCCCTCTGTTTCTCGCTGTGTCCCTGCTGTGTCCCCGCTGTGTCCTGCTCTGTCTGTGGTGTGTCCTTGCTGTGTAATAGCTATGTCCCTCTGTGTCCCCGCTGTGCTCCAGTGTGTCCCGCAGTGTCCCCCTATGTCCCCGCTGTGTCCTCTCTGTGTCCCCCGCTCTGTCCCACTGTGTCCCCCGCTGTGTCCCCGCTGTGTCCCCGCTGTGTCCTCCTGTGTCCCGCTGTGTTCTTGCTGTGACCCCCGCTGTGTCCCGGTGTGTCCCCCGCTGTGTCCTGCTGTTTCCCGCTGTGTCCCGCTGTGTCCCCCGCTGTGTCCGGTTGTGTTTCCCGCTGTGTCCCGCTGTGTATTGCTGTGTACCGGCTGTGTCCCACTGTGTACCAATGTGTCCCAGCTGTGTGCCCGCTGTATCTCCCTGCTCTGTCCCCACTGTGTCCCGTTGTGTCCCGCTGTGTCCCCCGCTGTCCCCCGCTGTGTCCCCTCTGTGTCCCGCTGTGTCTTCGCTGTGTCCCGCTGTGTCCTCTCTGTGTCCTCGCTGTTTCCCGCTGTGTCCTGCTGTGTCCAGCTGTGTCCCCGCTGTCCCCCGCTGTGTCCCCTGCTGTCTCCCCGCTGTATCCAGCTGTGACCTGTTTTGTCCCGCTGTGTCCCGCTGTGTCCCCGCTTTGACCCTGCTTTGTCCACTCTGTGTCCCGCTGTGTCCCGCTGTGACCCCCGCTGTGTCCCGCTGTGTCCCCTGCTGTGTCCCCCGCTGTGTCCCGCTGTGTCCCGTTGTGTTCTCGCTGTGTCTCGCTCTGTCCCGCTTTGTCCTGCTGTTTCCTGCTGTGTCCGCCTCTGTGTCCCTCGCTTTGTCCCGCTGTGTCCCCGCTGTGTCCGCGCTGGGTCCCGCTGGGTCCCGGCTGTGTGCCCGCTGTGTCCCGCTGTGTCCCTGGTGTGTCCTCGCTGTGTAACTGCTATGTCCCTCTGTGTCCCCGCTGTGTCCCACTGTGTCCCGCAATGTCCCCCTATGTCCCCTCTGTGTCCTCGCTGTATCCCCTGCTGTGTCCCACTGTGTCCCCCTCTGTGTGCCGCTGTGTCCCCGCTGTGTCCCAGCTCTGTCCCACTGTGTCCCCGTTTTTCCCCGGTTTGTCCCCACTGTCCCCCGCTATGTCCCTCGCTGTGTACCTCTGTGTCTCGCTTTGTCCTCGCTTGGTTCCTGTGATGTCCCGCTGTGGCTCCGCTGTGTCCCTGCTGTGTTCCACTCTCTCCCGCTGTGTGCAGCTCTGTGTCCCCCGCTGTGTCCATCGCTGTGTCACCCTGTATCCCGGTTTGTCCCACTTTGTCCCCCACTGTGTCCCACTGTTTCCCACTGTGCCCCTGCAGTGTCCCTGCTGTGTTCCGCTGTGTACCCCGCTGTGTCCCACTGTGTCCCGCTGTGTGCCCCCTTTGTTCCCCTCTGTGTCCTGCTGTGTCCCCTGCTGTGTCCCCGCTGTGTCCCACTGTGTCCCTCTGTGTACCCTGCAGTGTCCTGCTGTGTCCCCCGATGTGTCCCGCTGTCTCTCGCTGTGTCCCGCTGTGTCCCCACTGTTTCCCGCTGTGTCCCCGCTGTGTCCCCTGCTGTGTCCCGCTGTGTCCCCCGCTGTGTCCCTGCTGTGTCCCTTTGTGTCCCGCTGTGTCCCGCTGTGTACCACGCAGTGTCCTGCTGTGTCGACCGATGTGTCCCGCTGTGTCCCGCTGTGTCCCCATTTGTGTCCCGCTGTGTCCCCATTTGTGTCCCGCTGTGTCCCTCGCTGTGTCCCGCTGTGTCCCCCACTGTGTCCCCCACTGTGTCCCGCTGTGTCCTGCTGCATCCCACTGTGTCCCCTCTGTACACGCCGGTGTGTCACCGCTGTCCCCCGCTGTATCCCCCATTG
>NW_012306447.1:0-2727 GCF_000151885.1 Dipodomys ordii
CTGCTGTATACTGCTGTGTCCCCCGCTGAGTCCCGCTGTGTCCCCGCTGTGTCCCGCTGTGTTCCCCATGTGTCCCCCGCTGTGTCCCACCGTGTCCCACTGTGTCCCCCACTGTTTCCCCCGCTGTGTCCGGCTGTGTCCCCCGCTGTGTCCCGCTGTGTCCCCCACTGTGTCCCGCTGTGTCCGACTGTGTCCCGCTCTGTCCCTGCTGTGTCCCGCTGTGTCCCGCTGTGTCCCCACTGTGTGCCCGCTGTGTCCCGCTGTGTACCCCGCTTTGTCCTACTGTGTCCCCACAGTGTCCCGCTGTGTCCCGCTGTGTCTCACTGTGTCCCGTGGTGTCCCTCTTTGTCCCCCGCTGTGTCCCCCACTGAGTCCCCTCTGTGTGGCCGCTGTGTCCTGCTGTGTGCTCGCTGTGTCCCCTGCTGTCTCCCGCTTTGTCCCCCGCTGAGTTCCGCTGTGTCCCGCTGCGTCCTCGCTGTGTCCCCCGCTGTGTCCCGCTGTGTCCCCGCTATGTCCCCAGCTGTGTTCCGCTGTGTACCGCTCTGTACCCCGCTGTGTACCGCTCTGTACCCCGCTGTGTCTCGCTATGTTCCCGCAGTGTCCCGCTGTGTCCCGCTGTGTCCTCGCTGTGTCCCACGCTGTGTTCCGCTGTGGCCTCGCTTTTTTCCCCGCTGTGTCCCACTGTGTACCCCTCTGTGTCCCCCGCTGTGTCTCGCTGTGTCCCCCGCTGTGTCCATGCTCTTTCTCCTCTGTGTCCCGCTGTGTCCCGCTGTGTACTGCTGTGTCCCCCGCTGAGTCCCGCTGTGTCCCAATGTGTCCTCCCTCTGTCCCCCGCTGTGTACTTCTGTGTCCTTCCTGTGTCCCACGCTGTGTCCCGCTGTGTCCCGCTGTGTCCCCGCTGTTTCCCCTGCAATGTCCAGCTTTGTCCCCCGCTGTGTCCCGCTCTGTCCTTGCTGTGTCCCCCACTGTGTGCCGCTGTGTCCTCGCTGTTTCCCCGCTGTGTCCCTGCTGTTTGCCTCTGTGTACCCCGCTGTGTCCCGCTGTGTAACACTGTGTCCCGTGGTGTCCCATTTTGTCCCACGCTGTGTCCCCAGCTGCGTCCCCTCTGTGTCGCCGCTGTGTCCCCTCTCTGTCCTCTGCTGTCCCCCGCTGTGTCCCCCGCTGTGTCCCCCACTGTGACCCGCTGTGTCCCGCTGTGTCCCCTGCTGTGTCCCCACTGTGTGCCCCCTGTGTCCCACTGTGTACCCCGCTGTGTCCAGCTTTGTTCCCGCTGTGTCCCGCTGTGACCCGCTGTGTTCCCAGCTGTGTCCCGCTGTGTACCCCTCTGTGTCCCCCTCTGTGTCCCGCTGTGTCCCCCGCTGTGTCCCTGCTGTGTCCCCGCTGTGTCCTGCTGTATACTGCTGTGTCCCCCGCTGAGTCCCGCTGTGTCAACGCTGTGTCCCGCTGTGTCCCGCTGTGTCCCCCCTGTGTCTCCCGCTTTGTCCCATTGTGTCCCGCTGTGTCCCCCGCTGTGTCCCCCGCTGTGTCCCGCTGTGTCCCCTGCTATGTCCCGCTGTGTCCACTGCTGTGTCCCCGCTGTGTCCGACTTTTTCCACCGCTGTGTCCCCCTGTGTCCTTTCTGTGTCCCCCGCTGTGTCCTCCTGTGTCCCGCTGTGTCCCTGCTGTGACCCTCAGTGTCCCGGAGTGTCCCCGCTGTAGCCCCGCTCTGTCCCGCTGTGTATACCCCACTGTTTCCAGCTTTGTCCCCGATGTGTCTCCAACTGTGTCCCTTTGTTTCCCCAGGTGTGTACCCCACTGTGTCCCGTTGTGTCCCCGCTGTATCAATGCTGTGTACCTCTGGGTCCCGCTGTGTCCTCACTGTGTTCCCCGTTGTGTCCCGCTGTGTCCCCCCTGTGTCCCCCGCTGTGTCCTGCTGTGTCCCCCGCCGTGTCCCTGCTGTGTCCATGCAGGGTCCCCACTGTGTCTCGCTGTGTCCCGCTGTCTCCTCGCTGTGTCCCACGCTGTGTTCCGCTGTGTCCTCGCTGTGTCCCCTGCTGTGTCCCCTTGTGTCCCCAGCTGTGTACCCCGCTATGCCTGCTGTGTCCCCACGGTATCGAAGCTGTGTCCTGCTGGGTCCCGCTGTGTCCTCGCTGTGTTCCCCGCTGTGTCCCGCTGTGTACCCCTCTTTGTCCCCCGCTGTGTCCCGCTGTGTCCCTGCTGGGACACGCTGTGTCCCACTGTGTCCCGCTGTGTCCCCCGCTGTGTCCCGCTGTGTTCCCGCAGGGTCACCACTGTTTCTCGCTGTGTCCCGCTGTGTTCCGTGGTGTCCCGCTTTGTCCCCCGCTGTGTATACCGCTGAGTCCCCGCTGTGTCCCTGCTGGGTCCCAATGTGTCCTCGCTGTGTCCCCGGTGTCCCGCTGTGTCCCCCCTGTGTCCCCCGCTGTGTCCCGCTGTGTCCCTCTGTGTCCCCCGCTGTGTCCCCCGCTGTGTCCTGCTGTGTCCCCCGCTGTGTACCACTGTGTCCACTGCTGTGTCCCCGTTTTGTCCCGCTGTTTCCCCCCCTGTGTCTCGCTGTGTCCTCGCTGTGTCCCACGCTGTGTCTCGCTGTGTCCCACGCTCTGTCCCCCACTTTGTTCCGCTGTGTCCCCAGCTGTGTCCCGCTGTGTCCCCCGCTGTGTCCCGCTGTGTTCCCGCAGGGTCACCACTGTTTCCCGCTGTGTCCCGCTGTGTTCCGTGGTGTCCCGCTTT
>NW_012306448.1:0-2727 GCF_000151885.1 Dipodomys ordii
GCTGTGTCCCGCTGTTTACCCCGCTGTGTCCTGCTATGTTCCCGCAGTGTCCCCGCTGTGTCCCTGCTGTGTCCTACTGTGTCCTCGATGTGTCCCCCGCTGTGTTCCGTTGTGTCCCCAGCTGTGTACCCCGCTGTGTCCCCGCTATATCGACACTGTGTCCGGCTGTGTCCCGCTGTGTCCCGCTTTGTCCCCCGCTGTGTCCCCCGCTGAGTCCCCGCTGTGTCCCCGCTGTGTCCCGCTCTGTCCTCCCTGTGTCCCCCGCTGTGTCCTGCTGTGTCCCCTGCTGTGTCCCGCTGTGTCTACTGCTGTGTTCCTGCTGTGTCCCGCTGTGTCCTGCTGTGTCCCCCTGTGTCCTCACTGTGTCCCACGCTGTGTTCCGCTGAGTACTTGCTGTGTCCCCCGATGTGCCCCGTTGTGTCCCCAGCTGTGTACCCCGCTGTGGCCCACTCTGTCCCCGCTGTATCGACGCTGTGTCCCGCTGGGTCCCGCTGTGTCCTCGCTGTGCCCACTGCTGTGTCCCGCTGTGTCCACCGCTGTGTACCGCTGTGTCCCCAGTTGTGTCCCACTGTGTCCCGCTGTGGCCCCCGCTTTGTCCCCCGCTGTCTCCCGCTGTGTCCACTGCTGTGTCCCCGCTGTATCCCGCTTTTTCCCCCGCTGTGTCCCTGCTGTGACCCTCAGTGTCCCAGTGTGTCCCCGCTGTGGCCCCTCTGTGTCCCGCTGTGTCCCGCTCTGTCCCTGCTGTGTCCTGCTGTGTCACACTGTGTCCCCACTTTGTGCCCGCTGTGTCCCGCTGTGTACTCCGTTGTGTCAGCTGTGTCCCCCGCTTTGTCCCGCTGTGTCCCCGCAGTGTCGCCGCTGTGTCCCGCTGTGTCACACTGTGTCCCATGGTGTCCTGCTTTGTCCCCAGCTGTGTCCCCCGCTGAATACCCTCGGTGTCCTGCTGTGTCCTCGCTGTGTACCCCGCTTTCTCCCACTTTGTCCCACGCTGTGTCCCACTGTGTCCTCGCTGTGTCCCCGCTGTGTCCCGCTGTGTCCCCCACTCTGTCCCGCTGTTTCCCGCTGTGTCCCCCGCTGTGTCCCACGCTGTGTCCCGCTGTGTCCCCGCAGGGTCACCGCTGTTTCACGCTGTGTCCCCCTGTGTTCCGTGATGTCCCGATTTGTCCCCCGCTGTGTCCCCAGCTGAGTCCCCGCTGTGTCTCCGCTGATGTCCCCGCTGTGTCCCGCTGTGTCCTCGCTGTGTCCCCCGCTGTCTCCCGCTCTGTCCCCCGCTGTGTCTCACGCTTTATCCCATCTGTGTCCCACTCTGTCCCGCTGTGTCCCGCTGTGTCCACCACTGTGTCCCTTTGTGTCCCCAGCTGTGTAACCTGCTGTGTAACGCTGTGAATCCCGCTGTATCGAGGCTGTGTCCCGCTGGGTCCCTCTCTGTCCTTGCTCTGTTATTCGTGTTGTCCCTCTCTGTCCCCCACTGTGTCCCCTGCTCTGTTCTACTGTGTCCCCCGCTGTGTCCCGTTTTGTCCCGCTGTGTCCCCCGCTTTGTCCCTGCTGTGTCCCTGCTGTGTCCCCGCTGTGTCACACTGTGTCCTGCTGTGTCCCGTTGTGTCCTGCTGTAACCCTGCTGAGTCCCCCTGTGTCCCCGCTGTGTCCTGCTGTGTCGTTGCTCTGTCCTCCGCTGTGTCCCGCTGTGTCCTCTGCTGTGTCCCGCTGTGTCACTCTGTGTCCCGCTGTATCCCGCTGTGACCCCGCTGAGTCCCCGCTGTGTCCCCGCTGTGTCCCCCGCTGTCTCCCACTCTGTCCCCCGCTGTGTCTCACGCTTTGTCCCCGCTGTGTCCCACTGTGACCAGCTGTGTCCCGCTGTGCCCACACTGTGTCCCGTTGTATCCACAGCTGTGTACCACGCTGTGTAACGCTGTGTCCCCGCTGTATCTACGCTGTTCCTCGCTGTTTCCCTCTGTGCCCCTCGCTGTGTCCCCCGCTGTGTCCTCGCTGTGTCCCCAGCTGTGTCCCGCTGTGTCCTCACTGGGTCCCCTGCTGTGTCCCGCTGGGTCCCCCGCTGTGTCCCACTGTGTCCCGCTGTGTCCCGCTCTGTCCCTGCTGTGTCCCGCTGTGTCCCGCTGTGTCCCCCTGTGTGCGTGCTGTGTCCCACTATGTACTCCGTTGTGTCCAGCTGTTTCACCGCTGTGTCCCCTGCTTTGACCCGCTTTGTCCCGCTGTGTCCTCGCTGCGTCCCCCGCTGTGTCCCACTGTGTCCCCCGCTGTGTCCCGCTCTGTCCCTTCTGTGTCCCGCTGTGCCCTGCTGTGTCCTAGCTGTGTCCCCCACTTCTCCCGCTCTGTCCCTCGCTGTGTCTCACGATTTGTCCTTGCTTTGTCCCACTGTGTCCCGCTGTGTCCCGCTGTGCCCCCACTGTGTCCCCTTGTGTCCACAGATGTGTACCACACTGTGTAAAGCTGTATCCCCGCTGTATCGACGCTGTGTCCCGCTGGGTCTCGCTGTGTCCTCGCTGTGTTCCCTGCTGTGTCCCGCAGTGTCCCCCGCTGTGTCCCCCGCTGTGTCCTCGCTGTGTCCCCCGCTGTGTCCCGCTGTGTCCTCGCTGTGTCCCCCGCTGTGTCCTGCTGTGTCCCCCGCTGTGTCCCGCTGTGTCCTCGCTGTGTCCCGCTCTGTCTCCCCCTTGTCGGCGCTGTGTCCCGCTGTATCCCGTGGTGTCCCGCTTTGTCCCCCGCTGTTGA
>NW_012306449.1:0-2727 GCF_000151885.1 Dipodomys ordii
GAGGACACAGCGGGACACAGTGAGACACAGCGGGACACAGCGGGGGACACAGCGGGACACAGCGGGGTGCACAGCTGGGGACACAACGGGACACTCGGGGGACACAGCGAGGACACAGCGGGACACAGCGGTACACTGCAGGGACACTACGGGAACATAGTGGGACACAGCGGCGACACAGATGGGACTCAGCGGGACAAAGCAGGGGACACAGCGGGACACAGCGGGACACAGCCAGGGACACAGCGGGACACAGCCAGGGACACAGCGGGTACAAAGCGGCAGACAGCCGGGGACACAGCGAGGACACAGCGGGACACAGCGGCGACACAGATGGGACTCAGCGGGACAAAGCGGGGGACACAGCGGGACACAGTGGGACACAGCGGGGGACACAGCGGGGGACAGCGGAGACAGAGAGGGGCCAAAGCGAGACACAACGGTGACACAGCTGGACACAACAGAGTACACAACGGGACACAGCGGGCACACAGCGGGGACACAGCGGGACATAGCGGGACAAAGTGGAACACAGCGAGGGGACACAGCGAGGACACCACGGAACACAGCGGGACACAGCGGGAAACAGAGGTGAACCTGCGGGGACACAGAGGGACACAGCAGGGGGACACAGCGAGGACACAGCGGGACACAGCAGGGGGACACAGCGAGGACACCACGAAACACAGCGGGACACAGCGGGAAACAGAGGTGAACCTGTGGGGACACAGAGGAACACAGTGGGGACACAATGCGAAACAGCGCGGGGCACAGCGGGACACAGTGGGGGACAGAGTGTAGGACACAGCGAGACACAGCGGGGACAAAGCTGGACACAGAGGGGGACACAGAGGGAAACAGCGGGGACACAGTGGGGAAACAGCGTGACACAGCAGGACACAGCGGGAAACAGCCGGGGACACAGCGAGGACACAGCGGCACAGAACGGGGGACACAGCAAGGACACAGTGGGTCACAGCGGGGGACACAGCGAGACATAGCGGGGGACACAGCGGGGGACACAGAGGGACACAGCGGGACACAGCGGGGGACACAGGGAGGACACAGCGGGACACAGCGGGGGACATAGCGAGGACACATTGGGACACAGCGGGGACACAGCGGGACTCAGCGGGGCACAGCAGTACACAGCCGGACACAGCAGGACACAGTGGGACACAGCAGGGACAAAGCGTGAGACACAGCGGGGGACAGAGAGGGAGACAGCAGGGGACACAGCGAGGAAACAGCGGGACACAGCGGTGACACAGCGGGGACTCAGCGGGGGATACAGCGGGACACAGCGGGTTACACAGCAGGACACAGCGGGGGACACTGAGGGACACAGTGTGGGACAGAGCGTGGGACACAGCGAGACACAGCGGGGACAAAGCTGGACACAGCGAGGTACACAGAGGGACACAGCGGGGAAACAGCGTGACACAAAAGGACACAGCGCGACACAGCGGGGGACACAGCGAGGACACAGCGGCACACAGTGGGGGACACAGCAAGGACAGAGCGGGACACAGCGGGACATAGCGGGGGACACAGCGGGGGACACAGCGGGACACAGCGGTACACAGCGGGGGACAGATTGAGGACACATTGGGACACAGCGGGGACACAGCGGGACTCAGCGGGGGACGCAGCAGTACACAGCGGGACACAGCGGGACACAGCGGGGACACAGCAGGAACACAGCGGGCGACACAGCGGGAAACAGCGGGGGACACAGAGGGGTAAACAGCGGGACACAGCGAGGAAAAAATCGAGGCCACAGCAGAACACAGCGTGGGACACAGCGAGGACACAGCGGGACACAGCGGGACACAGCGGCGACAAAGCAGTAGACACAGCGGGACACACTGGCGGACACGGCGGGACATAGCTGGGGACACAGGGAGGACACAGCGGGACCCAGTGGGACTCAGCGTCGATACAGCGGGGACACAGCGGGACACAGCGAGGTACACAGCTGGGGACACAACGGGACACAGCGGGGGACACAGCAAGGACACAGCGGGACATAGAGGGACACTGCGGGAACATAGCGGGACACAGCGGGGGACACAGCGGAACACAGCGGGACACAGCTGGGGACATAGTGGGGACACAGCAGTATACAGCGGGGGACAAAGGGAGGACACAGCGTGACACAGCGGAACAAAGCGGGGGACACAGCAGGAGACAGCGGGGGACACAGCGAGGACACAGCGGGACACAGCGGGACACAGAGGGGACAAAGCAGTAGACACAGCGGGGGACACAGCGGAACACAGCGGGACACTGCGGTAACATAGCGGGACACAGCGGGGTACACAGCGGGACACAGTGGGACACAGCTGGGGACATAGCGGGGACACAGCAGGACAAAGCAGGGGACACAGCGGGACACAGCGGGCACACAGCGGGGACACAGCGGGACACAGCGGGACACAGCGGGGACAGAGCGGGACACAGTCGGACACAGCGGGACACAGCGGGGGACACAGCGGGAGACAAAGACGGACACCACGGAACACAGCGGGACACAGCATGAAACAGCAGTGACACTGCGGGGACACAGTGGGACACAGCGGGGGACACAGCGGGACACAGAGGGGGACAGAGCGGGACACAGTGTGGGACACAGCGGGGGACACAGCGGGACACAGTGGGGGCACAGGGAGGACACAACGGGACACAGCGGGGGAAAGAGCGAGGACATATTGGGACACAGCAGGA
>NW_012306450.1:0-2727 GCF_000151885.1 Dipodomys ordii
TCAACAGCGGGACACAGCGGGCACAAAGCGGGGATGCTGCATGGACACAGGAGAACACACCCAGGGACACAGCGGGACACAGCAGGACACAGCGGGGGACACAGCGGGGGACAGCAGGGGAGAGAGAGGGGACACAGCGGGACACAGCGGGGACACAGTTGGACACAGCAGGGTACTCAGCGGGACAGAGCGGGCGCACAGCGGGGACACAGCGGGATACAGCGGGACAAAGCGGGACACAGCGGGACACAGCGGGGGACACACCGGGGGACAGAGCGACGACACAGCGGGACACAGTGGGACATAGGGTGACTCAGCAGGGTCACAGTGGGACACAGCAGGACACAGCGGGACACAGCGTGACACAGCAGGGACACAGCAGGGACACAGCGAGGGACACAGCGGGACAAAACGGGACACAGCATGGGACACAGCAGGACACAGCGGGGGACAGAGCGGGGGACAGAGCGGGACACAACAGGGACCACAGTGAGGACACAGCGGGACCCAGCGGGGACAAGGCTGGACAAAGCGGGGTATACACAGCCAGACACAGCGGGGCCACAGCGGGGACACACCGGGACACTGTGGGTCACATCAGGGACACAGCGGGACAAAGCGGGACACATCAGGACACATCGGGGGACACAGCGGGACACAGCGAGGGACACAGCGAGGACACAGCGGGACACAGCGGGGGAAAAAGCGGGACACAGCGGGGACACAGCGGGACACAGCGGTGGACACAGCAAGGACACAGCGGGACCCAGCGGGACCCAGCGTCGATACAGTGGGGTCAGAGTGGGCCACAGCGGGGTACACGGCTGGGGACACAACGGGACACATCGGGGGACACAGCAAGTACTCAGCGGAACACAGTGTGGGACACAGTGAGGACACAGGTGGTCACAGCGGGACACAGCTGGACACAGCAGGAACACAGCAGTAGACACAGCGGGACACAGCGGGGGACACAGGGAGGACAGAGCGTGACACAGCGGGGACACAGCGGGGACTCAGCGGCGGACACAGCTGGGGACAAAGCGGGACACTACGGGACAGCGCGGGACACAGCGGGGACTAGGGGGAGACAGAGCGCGACACAGCGGCGACACAGCGGGACACAGCGGGGGACACAGCGGGACACAGCAAGGACACAGCGGGACACAGCGGGGGACACAGCGGGACACAGCGGGGACACAGCGGGGACACTGCTGACCCAGCAGGACACAGCAGGACACAGCAGTTCACAGCGGTGGACACAGCGGGACACAGCGGGGGATACAGCGGGACACAGCGGGGACACAGAGGGGACTCAGCAGGGGACATAGTGGGGGACAAATCGGGACACCACAGGACACAGTGGGACACAGCGGGACACAGCGGGGACACTGCGGGGACACAGCGGGACAAAGCGGGGGACCCAGTGGGACACAGCAGGACCCAGTGGGGAAACAGCGGGGACAGAGTGGGACACAGCGAGGACACAGCAGGACACAGCGGGACACTGCGGGGCACAGCGGGGGACACAGCGGGACACAGCGGGGGACACAGGGAGGACACAGCGGAACACAGCATGGGACAAAGCGAGGACACAGCGGGAAACAAGGAGACACAGCGGGACCCAGCGGGGACCCAGCAGTGGACACAGCGGGACACAGCGGGGGACAAAGCAGGACACCACGGAACACAGCAGGACACAGCGTGAAACAGCGGTGAACCTGCAGGGACACAGCGGGACACAGCGGGGGACACAGAGAGGACACAGTGGGGACACAGCGAGACTCAGCCGGGGACACAGCGGGAGAAAAAGCGGGACACCACAGGACACAGTGGGACACAGCGGGACACAGCGGGGTCACTGCGGGACACAGTGGGGGACAAAGCGGACACAGCGGGACACAGCGGGACACAGCAGGACACAGCGGGACACAGCGGGACACGGCGGGGGACACAGCGGGACACAGAGCGGGACATAGCGAGGACACAGCGGGACACAGCGGAGGACACAGCGAGGACACAGTGGGGGACACAGTGGGGGAAACAGCTGGACACAGCGGGGAACATAGCGAGGACACAGCGGCACCCAGCGGGACACAGCGTAGATACAGCGGAGACACAGCGTTACACAGCATGGTACAAAGCTGTGGACACAACGGGACACAGTGGGGGCACAGCGGGACACAGCGGGATGCAGTGGGACACAGAGGGGACAAAGCATGAGACACAGCAGGGGACAGAGCTGGAGACAGGGGGACACAGCGGGGACACACCGAGGACACAGCGGGACAGAGCGGGACACTGCAGGGCACAGCGGGGGACACAGCGGGACACAGAGGGGGACACAGCGGGAGACAGCGGGGGACACAGCGAGGACACAGCGGGACACAGCGCTGACACTGCGGGGACACAGCGGGGGACACAGCGGGGGACACAGCCGGAAACAGCGGGACACAGCGGGGGACACATGGAGGACTCAGCGGGACAAAGCGGGGACACAGCGGAGACTCACCGGGGGACACAGCGGGGGACAAAGCGGGACACCACAGAACACAGTGGGAAACAGCGGGACACAGCAGGGAAACTGCGGGGACACAGGGGGACAAAGCGTGGGACACATAGGGACACAGCGGGGCACACAGCGGGGGACACAGCGGGACACAGTGGGACACAGCGGGGCACACAGGGGGGACCCAGCGGGACCCAGCGGGGAACACAGCGAGGACA
>NW_012306451.1:0-2727 GCF_000151885.1 Dipodomys ordii
TCATGCCCTACTGTGTCCCCACAGTGTCCCGCTGTGTCCCGTTGTGTCTCACTGTGTCCCGTGGTGTCCCTCTTTGTCCCCCGCTGTGTCCCCCAATGAGTCCCCTCTGTGTGGCCGCTGTGTCCTGCTGTGTGCTCGCTGTGTCCCCTGCTGTCTCCCGCTTTGTCCCCCGCTGAGTTCCGCTGTGTCCCGCTGCGTCCTCGCTGTGTCCCCCGCTGTGTCCTGTTGTGTCCCCATCTGTGTACCTCGCTGTGTCCCGCTGTGTCCCCGCTGTATCGAGGCTGGGTCCCGCTGGGTCCCGCTGTGTCCTCCCTGTGTCCCCCACTGTGTCCCGCTGTGTCCGCCAACGTGTCCCGCTGTGTCTACTGCTTTGTCCCCACTGTGTCCCGCTGTGTCCCTCTGTGTCCTCGCTGTGTCCCACGCTGTGTTCCGCTGTGGCCTCGCTTTTTACCCCGCTGTGTCCCGCTGTGTACCCCTCTGTGTCCCCCGCTGTGTCTCGCTGTGTCCCCCGCTGTGTCCATGCTCTTTCCCCGCTGTGTCTCGCTGTGTCCCGCTGTGTAATGCTGTGTCCCCCGCTGAGTCCCGCTGTGTCCCAATGTGTCCTCGCTCTGTCCCCCGCTGTGTACCTCTGTGTCCTTACTGTGTCCCACGCTGTGTCCCGCTGTGTCCCCGCTGTGTCCCCCGCTATGTCCCGCTTTGTCCCCCACTGTGTCCCGCTCTGTCCTTGCTGTGTCCCCCACTGTGTGCCGCTGTGTCCTCGCTGTTTCCCCGCTGTGTCCCTGCTGTGTCCCTCTGTGTACCCCGCTGTGTCCAGCTTTGTCCCCGCTGTGTCTCGCTGTGTCCCACGCTCTGTCCCACACTGTGTCCCGCAGTGTCCCGAGCTGTGTCCCGCTGTGTCCCCCGCTGTGTCCCACTGTGTCCCCCGCTGAGTCCCCGCTGTGTCACCGCTGTGTCCCGCTGTTTCCTCGCTGTGTCCCCTGCTGTCTCCCTCTCTGTCCCCCGTTGTGTCTCACGCTTTGTCCCCGCTGTGTCCCACTGTGTCCCGCTGTGTCCGGCTGTGCCCCCACTGTGTCCCGTTGTGTCCACAGTGTGTACCACGCTGTGTGCCCGCTGTATTGACGCTGTGTCTCGCTATATCCTGGCTGTGTCCCCCGCTGTCTCCAGCTCTGTCCCCCGCTGTGTCTCACACTTTGTACCCGCTGTGTCCCACTGTGTCCCGCTGTGTCCCGCTGTGCCCCCACTGTGTCCCGTTGTGTCCACAGCTGTGTACCACGCTGTGTAACGCTGTGTGCCCGCTGTATCGACGCTGTGTCCCGCTGTGTCCTGCTGTGTCCTCGCTGGGTCTCCCGCTGGGTCCCGCTGTGTCCCCCGCTGTGTCCCGCTATTTCCCGCTGTGTCCTCGCTGTGTCCCCCGCTGTGTCCCGTTGTGTTCCTAGCTGTGTACCCCGTTGTGTCCTGCTGTATCGACTCTGTGTCCCACTGGGACCCGCTGTTTCCTTCCTGTGTTCCCCGCTGTGTCTCGCTGTGTCCCGCTGTTTCCCGCACTGTCCTCGCTGTGTCCCCAGCTGTGTCCCGTTGTGTCCCCAGCTGTGTCCCCCGCTATGTCCCGCTGTGTGTACTGCTGTGTCCACGCTGTGTCCCGCTGTGTCTCGCTGTGTCCCGCTGTGTCCTCTCTGTGTCCCCTGCTATGTTCCGCTGTGTCCTCGCTGTGTCCCCTGCTGTGTCCCGCTGTGTCCTCGCTGTGTCCCCCGCTGTGTTCCATTGTGTCCCGCTGTGTCCCCCGCTTTGTCCTGCTGTGTCTCCGCAGTGTCCCCGCTGTGTCCCGCTGTGTCACACTGTGTCCCGTGGTGTCCCACTTTGTCCCCCGCTGTGTCCCCCGCTGTGTCCCCCGCTGAGTCCCCTCTGTTTCGACGCTCTGTCCCGCTGTTTCCCGCTGAGACCTCGCTGTGTTCCCCGCTGTGTCCCGCTGTGTCCCCCGTTGTGTCCACCGCTGTGTCCTCACTGTGTCCCCCACTGTGTCCCGCTGTGTCCTCGCTGGGTCCCCCGCTGTGTCCCGCTGTGTCCCCCGCTGTGTCCCATTGTTTCCGACTGTGTCCCGCTCTGTCCCCACTGTGTCCCGCTGTGTCCCGCTGTGTCCCCGCTGTGTGCCCGCTGTGTCTCGCTGTGTCCCCCGCGGTCTCCCACTTTGTCCCACGCTGTGTCCCGCTCTATCCCGCTGTGTCCTCGCTCTGTCCCCCGCTGTGTCCCGCTGTGTCCCCGCTGTGTCCCAAGCTGTGTCCCGCTGTGTTCCGCTGTGTCCTCGCTGTGTCCCCTGCTGTGTCCCATTGTGTCCCCAGCTGTGTACCCCGCTGTGCCCCGCTCTGTGCCCGCTGTATCGACGCTGTGTCCCGCTGGGTCCCGCTGTGTGCCCCACTGTGCCCCTCTGTGTCCCCAACTGTGTACCCTGCTGTGTAACGCTGTGTCCCGGCTGTATCGACGCTGTGTCCCGCTGGGTCCCGCTGGGTCCTGCTGTGTCCCGCTGTGTACCCCGCTGTGTCCCGCTATGTTCCCGCACTGTCCCCGCTGTGTCCCGCTGTGTCCCACTGTGTCCCGTGGTGTCCCAGTTTGTCCCCGCTGTGTCTCGCTGTGTCCCACGCTCTGTCCCACACTGTGTCCCGCAGTGTCCCCCGCTGTGTCCCGCAGTGTCCCCCGCTGTGTCCTGCTGTGTCCCCCGCTGTGTCCCACTGT
>NW_012306452.1:0-2727 GCF_000151885.1 Dipodomys ordii
ATTCTTCTTCTTTCAGCCTTCTCCGTCTAGATTCTCCCTTCCGACTCCTTCTATCGACAGCATTACCATGCTTCTCTATTCAGGCTTCTCCTTTCGACTGCTTCGTTCTGTTTTCTCTTTCTCCCATCTTGATCCATCTGCTTTTCCTTCTGCTTCTCGGTTCTGCTTCTGCCTACAACTGACTACTGCTTTCTACGTTCTTCTGTTTTCTTACAGCTTCTCATTCTGCATACAGGATTCTAGCTTTCTGCTTCTTCAGATTTCTTAATGCTTTCTGCTTCTCCAGGCTTCTGCATTCTACTAGATTCCACATCCCTACTCTATCTGCTTTCTCCTTCAGTTTCTGCTTTCTCACTTCTGCTACTGCTTCTTAGTCCCTACTCCAGTTTATTTCTGCTTCTGCTTCTCCAGATTCTGCATTCTCCTGCTTCTCCTTCAGCTGCTCTTTCAGCTTCTCCGGCTGCTATTCCTTCTCATGCTCCTACTTCTGCTTCTCTTTCTGCTTCTCGTTCTGTTTCTCCTTCTCCTTCTCCTTCTCGATCTTCTGCTTTTCCTTCTGCTTCTCCTTCTGCTTCTGCATCTTCTGCTTCTTCTGCTACTGCCTCTGCTTCTTCTGTTTCTTCTGCTTCTCCTTCTGCTTTTGCTTCTCTTTCTGCTTCTGCTTCTCCTTCTGCTTCTCCAGATTCTGCTTCTTCTGCTCCTCCTTCTGCTTCAGGTTCTGCTTCTGCTTCTTCGGCTTCTTCTGCTTCTGCTTCTCCTGCTGCTGCTTCTGCTTCTCCTGCTTCTCTTTTTGCTTTTCCTTCTGTTTCTGCTTCTCCTTCTGCTCCTGCTTCTCCTCCTTCTTCTGATTCTTCTGCTTCTGCTTCTCCTGCTTCTGCTTCTCCTGCTTCTCATTCTGCTTCTCCTTCTTCTTCTGCTTCTCCTTTTGCTTCTGCTTCTCCTTCTGCTTCTGTTTCAATTTCTCCTTCTGCTTCTCATTCTGCTTCTGCGTCTTCTATTTCTTCTGCTTCTCCTGCTTCTGCTTCTCCTGCTTCTCCTACTTCTCGTGCTGCTTTTCCTTCTGCGTCTCTTTCTGCTTCTGCTTATCCTTTTGCATCTCCTACTCCTAATCCTTCTCTCTCGCCTTCTCCGACTTCTTCTTCTTCTGCTTCTCTTGCTGCTTCTGCTTCTGCTTATTCTACTATTACTGTTTCTTCTGCTTCTGCTTCAGATTGTGCTTCTTCTGTTTCTCCTTCTGCTTCAGATTCTGCTTCTGCTTCATCGGCTTCTCCTGTTTCTTCTGCTTCTGCTTCTCCTGCTTCTTCTGCTTCTCCTGCTTCTCTTTCTGCTTCTCCTTCTGCTTCTCCTTCTGCTTCTGCTTCTGCTCTTCTCCTTCTTCTGTTTCTTTTGCTTCTGTTTCTTCTGCTTCTTCTTCTGTTTCTTCTGATTCTACTTCGGCTTCTCCTTCTTCTCCTCTTTCTGCTTCTACTTCTGCTTCTTCTGATTCTCCTGCTTCTCCTTCGTGTTATCCTTCTGTTTCTGCTTCTCTTTCTGCTTCTGCTTCTCCTTCTGCTGCTCCTTCTCCTTCTCCTTCTTCTGCTTCACCCAGTGCTTCTGCTTCTGCTTCTTTTGCTTATTCTTTTTCTTCTGCATCTGCTTCTCCTGCTTCTGCTTCTTCTGCTTCTACTGCTTCTCCTTATGCTTCTCCTTATGCTTCTTCTTCTTCTTCTTCTTCTTCTTCTTCTTCTTCTTCTTCTTCTTCTTCTTTTTCTTCTTCTTCTTCTTCTTCTTCTTCTTCTTCTTCTTCTTCTTCTTCTTCTTCTTCTTCTTCTTCTTCTTCTTCTTCTTCTTCTTCTTCTCTTTCTTCTGCTTATGCTTTTCCTGCTTCTTCTGCTTCTACTGCTTCTCTTTCTGCTTCTCATTCTGCTTCTCCTTCTCCTTCTGCTTCTCCTATTGATTCTGCTGCCCTTCCTTCTCCTTCTCCTTCTCCTACTTCTGTTTCTCCTTCTGCTTCTGCTTCTTCTGCTTCTCCTGCTTCTCCTTCTTCTTCTGCTTCTGCTTCTTCTTCTGCTTCTTCTTCTGCTTCTGCTTCTCCTTCTTCTGCTTCTCCTTCTGATTCTCCTTCTGCTTCTCCTTCTGCTGCTCCTTGTCCTTCTTCTGCTTCTCCCTCTGATTCTGCTTCTTATGCTTATCCTTTTCTTCTGCTTCTGCTTCTCCTGCTTCTCCTGCTTCTGCTTCTTCTGCTTCTACTTCTTCTCCTTATGCATCTCCTTCTCCATCTTCTTCATCTTCTTCTTCTTCTTCATCTTCTTCTTCTTCTTCTTCTTCTTCTTCTTCTTCTTCTTCTTCTTCTTCTTCTTCTTCTTCTTCTTCTTCTCTTTATTCTGCTTCTTCTTTTCCGGCTTCTTCTGCTTCTAGTCCTTCTCTTTCTTCTTCTCATTCTGCTTCTGCTTCTCCTTCTTCTTCTCCTATTGCTTCTGCGACTCTTCCTTCTCCTTCTCCTACTTCAACTTCTCCTTCTGCTTCTTCTGCTTCTCCTGCTTCTCCTTATGCATCTTCTTCTGCTTCTGTTTCTCCTTGTGCTGCTTCTTCTGCTTCTGTTTCTCCTTCTGCTTCTCCTTTTGCTTCTTTAGCTTCTCCTTCTGATTCTCCTTCTCCTTCTGCTTCTGTTTCTCTTTCTCCTTCTTGTTCTCCTGCTTTTCCTTCAGCTTCTCCTTCTGCAGCAACTGCTACTGCTTCTGCTTCTTC
>NW_012306453.1:0-2727 GCF_000151885.1 Dipodomys ordii
TCACTCAGCGAGACACAGGGGGGACACAGCAGAGGACACCTTGGGACACCTTGTGTGACACAGCCGGACACAGCGGGACACAGCAGGGACACAGCAGGGGACACAGTGGGACACAGCGGGGGACACAGCGGGACACAGCTGGGACACAGCTGGACACAGCAGGGTACAGAGCGGGACAGAGATGGGACAATACGAGGACACAATCCGACACAGTGGGGAATATCTCGGGACACAGCGGGACACAGAGGCACATAGCAGGGACACAGCGGGACACAGCGGGACACAGCGGGGAACACAGCGGGGGAAAGCGGGGACACTGCCGGGACACAGTGCGACACAGCGAGGGACACAGCGGGACACAGCGGGACACAGCAGGGGACACAGCAGGGACAAAGCGGGACACAGCGGGGGATACAGTGAGGACACAGCAGGACACAGTGGGACACAGCGGGGAAACAGAGGGGACTCAGCGGGGGACACAGCGGGGGACAAATCAGGACACCACGGGACACAGTGGGACACAGCGGGACACAGCGGGGTCACTGCGGGGACAAACCGGGACAAAGCGGTGGACACAACGGGACACAGCGGGACACAGCGGGGGCCACATCTGTATACAGCGGGGGGACAGAGAGGTGGACACATCGAGACACAGTGGGGACACAGCTGGACACAGCGGTGTACACAGCAGGAGACATTGGCCACACAGCGGGGACACAGCGGGAGACAGCGGGACACAGCGGGGACAGAGCGTGACACAGCGTGACACAGTGGGACACAGCGGTGGACATAGCGGGACACATCGGGGGACAAAGCTAGGACACAGGGGGACACAGCGGGGGACACAACTGGGAACACAGCGAGGTCACAGCGAGGATAGAGTGGGATCCATCGGGACACAGAGTCGATAAAGTGGGGACACAGCGGGACACAGCGGGGTACATAGCTGGGGACACAACGCGACACAGTGGTGGACACAGCGGGAGACAGCGGGACACAGCGGGACACAGCGGGGACAAAGCGTGAGACACAGGGGGGACAGAGCGGGAGAGAGGGGACACAGAGGGACACAGCGAGAAACAGCGGGACACAGCGGTGACAAAGCGGGGACTCAGCGGGGGACACAGTGGGACACAGCGGGGTACACAGCGGGACACAGTGCGGGACACTGCGGGACACAGTGTGGGACAGAGCGTGGGACACAGCGAGACACAGCGGGGACAAAGCTGGACACAGCGGGGTACACAGAGGGACACAGCGGGGAAAGAGTGTGACACAAAAGGACACAGCTGGACACAGTGGGGTACACAGCGGGACACAGCGGACACACAGCGGGGACACAGAGGGACACAGCGGGGACAGAGCGGGACACAGTAGGACACAGCGGGACACAGCGGGGGACACAGCGAGGACATAGCGGCACACAGCGGACGACAGAGTGAGGACACAGCGGTGGACACAACGGTGGACACAGCGGGACACAGCGGGGAACACAGCGAGGACACAGCGGGACACAGCGGGAAACACTGCGAGGTCACAGCGGGGGACAAATCGGGACAACACGGGACACAGTGGGACACAGTGGGACACAGCGGGGACACTGCAGGGGCACAGCGAAACAAAGCGGGCGACACAGCGAGACACAGCGGGGGACACAGCGGGGGCCAGCAGGGGACAGAGAGGGGACACAGAGGGATACAGCGGGGGACACAGAGGGGTACACAGCGGGACACAGCCGGAAACACAGCGCGGACACAGCGGGATACACCGGGACACAGCGTCAATACAGCGGGGACAGAGAGGGTCACAGCAGGGACACAGCGGGACACAGCGGGACACAGCGGGGACACAGCGAGACACAGCGGGGGACACAGTGGAACACAGCGTGGGACACAGCGAGGACATAGCAGGACACAGCGGGACACAGCGGCGACACAGCAGGGACACAGCAGGGACACAGTGGGGACACAGCGGGGGACACAGCGGGACACAACGAGGAACACAGCGAGGACACAGCGGGACCCAGCAGGACACAGCGTCGATACAGTGGGGACACAGCAGGACACAGCGGGGTACACAGCTGGGGACACAAAGGGACACAGCGGGGGACACAGCGAGGACAACGGAACACAGCGGGACACAGCGAGGACACTGCGGGAACATAGCGGGACACAGCGGGAACACAGAGGGACACAGCGGGACACAGCTTGGGATACACGGAGGACACAGCTGGACACAGTGGGGGACACAGCGAGGACACAGTGGTACAGTGGGGTGCGGGATACAGCGGGGGACAAAGCGGGAGACAGCGGGGGACACAGCGAGGACACAGCTGGACACAGTTGTGACACAGAGGGGACTCAGTGGGGGACACAGTGGGGGACAAAGCAGGACACCACGGGACAGTGTGACACAGCGGGACACAGCGGGGACACTGCACGGACACAGCGGTTCAAAGCGGGGGACACAGCGGGGACTCAGCGGGGGACACAGCGGGGGACAAAGCGGGACACCACGGAACACAGCGGGTCACAGCGGGAAACAGGGGTGACCCTGCGGGGACACAGCGGGACCCAGTGGGGGACACAGCGGGACACAGCGGGGACTCACCTGGGGACACAGCGATGGACAAACTGGGACACCACGGGACACAGCGGGACACAGCAGGACACAGCGGGGAAACTGCGGGAACATAGCGGGACACAGCGGGGGACACAGGGGGACACA
>NW_012306454.1:0-2727 GCF_000151885.1 Dipodomys ordii
ATGTGTTCCCCGCTGTGTTCCGTTGTGTCCCCAGCTGTGTAACCCCGCTGTGTCCCGCTGTGTCCCCGCTGTATCGACGCTGTGTCCCGCTGTGTCCCGCTGTGTCCCGTGCTTTGTCCCGCTGTGTCTACTGCTGTGTTCCTGCTGTGTCCCGCTGTGTCCTGCTGTGTCCCACGCTGTGTTTCGCTGAGTACTTGCTGTGTCCCCCGATGTGCCCCGTTGTGTCCCCAGCTGTGTACCCCGCTGTGGCCCACTCTGTCCCCGCTGTATCGACGCTGTGTCCCGCTGTGTCCTCGCTGTGTCCACCGCTGTGTCCCGCTGTGTCCCCCGCTGTCTCCCGCTTTGTCCACTGCTGTGTCCCCGCTGTGACCCGCTTTTTCCCCCGCTGTGTCCCGCTGTGTCCTCGCTGTGTCTCCCGCTGTGTCCCTCTGTGTCCTCGCTGTGTCCACTGCTGTGTCCCACTGTGTCCCCCGCTGTGTCCTGATGTGTCCCGCTTTGTCCCGCTGTGTCCCTGCTGTGACCCTCAGTGTCCCAGTGTGTCCCCGCTGTGGCCCCTCTGTGTCCCGCTGTGTCCCGCTCTGTCCCTGCTGTGTCCTGCTGTGTCACGCTGTGTCCCGACTTTGTGCCCGCTGTGTCCCGCTTTGTACTCCGTTGTGTCAGGCTGTGTCCCCCGCTTTGTCCCGCTGTGTCCCCGCAGTGTCGCCGCTGTGTCCCACTGTGTCACACTGTGTCCCATCGTGTCCTGCTTTGTCCCCAGCTGTGTCCCCAGCTGAGTACCTCGGTGTCCTGCTGTGTCCTCGCTGTGTGCCCCGCTTTCTCCCACTTTGTCCCATGCTGTGTCCCACTGTGTCCTCGCTGTGTCCCCCGCTGTTTCACGCTGTGTCCCCCACACTGTCCCGCTGTTTCCCGCTGTATCCCCCACTGTGTCCCGCTGTGTCCCCGCAGGGTCACCGCTGTTTCGCGCTGTGTCCCGCTGTGTTCCGTTTTGTCCCGCTTTGTCCCCCACTGTGTCCCCATCTGAGTCCCCGCTGTGTCTCCGCTGTGTCCCCGCTGTGTCCCGCTGTGTCCTCGCTGTGTCCCCCGCTGTCTCCCGCTCTGTCCTCCGCTGTGTCTCACGCTTTATCCCATCTGTATCCCACTCTGTCCCGCTGTGTCCCACTGTGTCCACCACTGTGTCCCTTTGTGTCCCCAGCTGTGTAACCTGCTGTGTAACGCTGTGAATCCCGCTGTATCGAGGCTGTGTCCCGCTGGGTCCCTCTCTGTCCTTGCTCTGTTATTCGTGTTTGTCCCTCTCTGTCCCCCACTGTGTCCCCTGCTCTGTCCTACTGTGTCCTCCGCTGTGTCCTGTTTTGTCCCGCTGTGTCCCCCGCTGTGTCCCTGCTGTGTCCCTGCTGTGTCCCAGCTGTGTCACGCTGTGTCCTGCTGTGTCCCGTTGATTCCTGCTGTAACCCTGCTGAGTCCCCCTGAGTCCCCGCTGTGTCCTGCTGTGTCGTCGCTCTGTCCTCCGCTGTGTCCCGCTGTATCCTCTGCTGTGTCCCGCTGTGTCACTCCGTGTCCCGCTGTATCCCGCTGTGACCCCGCTGAGTCCCCGCTGTGTCCCCGCTGTGTCCCCCGCTGTCTCCCACTCTTTCCCCCGCTGTGTCTCACGCTTTATCCCGTCTGTGTCCCACTCTGTCCCGCTGTGTCCCGCTGTGCCCACACTGTGTCCCGTTGTATCCACAGCTGTGTACCACGCTGTGTAACGCTCTGTCCCCGCTGTATCTACGCTGTTCCTCGCTGTGTCCCGCTGTGTCCCCCGCTGTGTCCCCAACTGTGTCCTCGCTGTGTCCCCAGCTGTGTCCCGCTGTGTCCTCACTGGGTCCCCCGCTGGGTCCCGCTGGGTCCCCCGCTGTGTCCCACTGTGTCCCGCTGTGTCCCGCTCTGTCCCTGCTGTGTCCCGCTGTGTCCCGCTGTGTCCCCCTGTGTGCGTGCCGTGTCCCGCTTTGTACTCCGTTGTGTCCAGCTATTTCACCGCTGTGTCCCCTGCTTTGTCCCGCTTTGTCCCGCTGTGTCCTCGCTGCGTCCCCCGCTGTGTCCCGCTGTGTCTTCACTGAGTCCCGCTCTGTCTCCCCCTTGTCTCCGCTGTGTCCCGCTCTGTCCCGTGGTGTCCCGCTTTGTCCCACGCGGTGTCCCCTGCTGAGTCCCCGCTGTGTCCCCGCTGGGTCCCGCTGTGTACTGTTGTGTCCCCCGCTGAGTACCGCTGTGTCCCCGCTGTGTCCCCGCTGTGTCCCAATGTGTCCCCGGCTGTGTCCCGCTGTGTCTACTGCTGTGTTCCTGCTCTGTCCCGCTGTGTCCCGCTGTGTCCCCCTGTGTCCTCACTGTGTCCCACACTGTGTTCCGCTGAGTCCTTGCTGCGTCCTCCGATGTGCCCCGTTGTGTCCCCAACTGTGTACCCCGCTGTGTCCCACTCTTTCCCCGCTGTATCGACCATGTGTCCCGCTGGGTTCTGCTGTGTACTCGCTGTGTCCACCGCTGTGTCCTGCTGTGTCCACCGCTGTGTCCCGCTGTGTCCCCCGCTCTGTCCCGCTGTGTCCACCGCTGTGTCCCGCTGTGTCCCCCGCTTTGTCCCGCTGTGTCCTCGCTGTGTCCCCCGCTGTCTCCCGCTCTGTCCCCGCTGTGTCTCACGCTTTGTCCCCGCTGTGTCCAACTGTGTCTGCTGTGTCCTGTTGTGCCCCACTGTGTCCCGTT
>NW_012306455.1:0-2727 GCF_000151885.1 Dipodomys ordii
TGGGACCCAGCGTCGAATACAGCGGGGACACTGCGGGACACAGCGAGGTACACAGCTGGGGACACAACGGGACACAGCGGGAGACACAGCGAGGACACAGCGGGACACAGCGGGACACTGCGGGAACATAGCGGGACACAGCGGGGGATACAGCAGAACACAGCGGGACACAGCTGGGGACATAGCGGCGACACAGCGGGATACAGCGGGGGACACAGGGAGGACACAGCGTGACACAGCAGAACAAAGCGGGGGACAAAGCGGGAGACAGCGGGGGACACAGCGAGGACACAGCGGGACACAGCGGAACACAGCGGGGACAAAGCAGTAGACACAGCGGGACACAGTGGCAGACACGGCGGGACATAGCTGGGGACACAGGGAGGACACAGCGGGACCCAGTAGGACCCAGCGTCGATACAGCGGGGACACAGCGGGACACAGCGAGGTACACAGCTGGGGACACAACGGGACACAGCGGGGGACAAAGCGAGGACACAGAGGGACACAGCGGGACACAGCGGGAACATAGCGGGACACAGCGGGGTACACAGCGGGACACAGCAGGACACAGCTGGGGACATAGCGGGGACACAGCGGGGGAAACAGCGAGGACATAGCGTGACACAGCGCAGCGGGACACAGCGGGGGACAAAGCGGGAGACAGCGGGGGACACAGCGAGGACACAGCAGGACACAGCGGCCACAAAAAGGGGACTCAGCGGTGGTCACAGCGGGGGACAAAGAGGGACACCACGGGACACAGTGTGACACAGTGGGACACAGCGGAACACTGCGGGGACACAGCAGGACAAAGCGGGGGACACAGCGGGACACAGCGGGCACACAGTGGGGACACAGCGGGACACAGCGGGACACAGCGGGGACAGAGCAGGACACAGTCGGACACAGCGGGATACAGCGGGGGACACAGCGGGAGACAAAGAGGGACACCAGGGAACACAGCGAGACACAGCGGGAAACAGCAGTGATACTGCGTGGACACAGTGGGACACAGCGGGGGACACAGCGGGACACAGAGGCGGACAGAGCGGGACACAGTGGGGGACAGAGCGTGGGACACAGCGAGACACAGCGGGGACAAAGCTGGTCACAGCGGGGTACACAGAGGGACACAGCGGGGACGCAGTGGGGAAACAGCGTGACACAGCAGGACACAGCGGGACACAGCGGGGGACACAGCAAGGACACAGCGGCACACAGCATGGGACACAGCAAGGACACAGTGGGACACAGCGGGGGACACAGCGGGACATAGCGCGGGACACAGCGGGGGACACAGCGGGACACAGCGGGACACCGCGGGGGACACAGGGAGGACACAGCGGGACACAGGGGGGGACAGAGCGAGGACACATTGGGACACATTGGGACACAGCGTGATTCAGCGGGGGACACAGCAGTATACAGCGGGACAAAGCGGGACACAGCGGGGACACAGCAGAGACACAGCGGGGGACAGAGCGGTACACAGCGGGGGACACAGGGATAACAGACCAGGACCCAGCGGGACCCAGCGTGGATACAGCAGGGACCCAGCTGGACCCAGCCGGACACAGCGGGGACACAGCAGTAGACACAGCGGGACACAGCGTTGGACAAAGGGAGGACACAGCGGGACACAGCGGGACCCAGCGTCGATACAGCAGGGACACAGCGGGACACAGTGGGGTACACAGCTGGGGACACAGCAAGGACACAGCGGGACACAGCGGGACACAGCGGGGACACTGCGGGAACATAGCAGGACACAGCGGGGTACACAGCGGGACACAGCGGGACACAGCTGGGGACACAGCGGGGACACAGCGGGACACAGCGAACACAGCGGGAGTCAAAGCGGGAGACAGCGGGGGACACAGCGAGGACACAGGGGGACACAGCGGCGACACAGAGGGGACTCACCGGGGGACACAGCGTGGGACAAAGTGGGACACCACGGGACACAGTGTTACACAGTGGGACACAGCAGGGACACTGCGGGACACAGCAGGACAAAGCGGGGGACACAGCGGGCCACAGCGGGCCACAGCGGGGCACACAGCGGGGGACAGCGGAGACAGAGAGTGGCCACAGCGAGACAAAGCGGTGACACAGCTGGACACAGCGGGGTACACAGCGGGACACAGCGGGCACACAGCTGGGACACAGCGGGACACAGCGGGACACAGCGGGGACACAGTGGGACACAGCGGGACACAGCAGGCACACAGCGGGGACACAGCGGGACACAGCGGGACACTGCGGGTACAGAGAGGGACATAGCCGGACACAGCGGGACACAGCGGGGGACACAGCGGGACACAGTGGGGGACCCAGTGAGGACATAGCGGGACACAGCAGGGACACAGCAAGGACACAGCGGGGGACACAGCGGGGGACACAGCGGGACACAGCGGGGACACAGTGGGACACAGCGGGACACAACAGGCACACAGCGGGGACACAGCGGGACACAGCGGGACACAGCGGGGATAGAGAAGACATAGCCGGACATGCGGTACACAGCGGGGGACACAGCGGGACACAGTCGGGGACCCAGTGAGGACACAGCGGGACACAGCAGGGGACACAGCAAGGACACAGCGGGGGACACAGCAGGGGACACAGCGGGACACAGCGGGGAACACAGCGAGGACACAGCGGGACACAGTGGGACAGAGCGTCGATACAGCGGGGACACAGAGTTACACAGCGTGGTACACA
>NW_012306456.1:0-2726 GCF_000151885.1 Dipodomys ordii
CTGCTGCTTCTGCTTTTCCTGCTTCTTCTTCTTCTACTGCTTCTCTTTCTGCTTCTCATTCTGCTTCTGCTTCTTCTTCTGCTTCTCCTATTGCTTCTGCGGCTCTTCCTTCTCCTTCTCCTACTTCTCCTTCTACTTCTGCTTCTGCTTCTCCTGCTTCTGCTTCTTATGCTTCTACTGCTTCTTCTTCTGGTTCTGCTTCTTCTGGTTCTGCTTCTTCTGCTTCTACTTCTCTTTCTGCTTCTGCTTCTCCTGCTTGTTTTTCTGCTTCTTCTGCTGCTTCTCCTTCTGCTGCTTCTTTTACTACTCCTTGTGCTTCTCTTTTTGCTTCTCCTTCTGCTTCTGCTTCTGCTTCTTCTGTTTCTCCTGCCTGAATTTCTGGTTCTACTTCTTCTGCTGCTTCTCCTTCAGCTTCTGCTTCTCCTTCTGCTAATGTTTCTGCTTCTTCTGCTTCTTCTCTTTCGGCTTCTCCTGCTTCTGCTTCTTGTCCTTCTCCTGCTTCTCTTTCTGCTTCTGCTTCTCCTTCTGCTTCTCCTCCTTCACCTTCTCCTACTTCTGCTTCTCCTTCAGCTTCTGCTTCTTCTGCTTCTCCTGCTTCTCCTTCTGCACCTCCTTCTGCTTGTGCTTGTCCTTATGCTTCTGCTTCTGCTTCTCCTTCTCCTTCTTTTGCTTCTCCTTTTGCTTCTGCTTCTTCTGCTTTTCCTGCTTCTCCTTCTGCTTCTGCTTCTTCTGCTTCTCCTTCTGCATCTTCTTCTGCTTCTGCTTCTCCTTCTTCTGCTTCTCCTTCTTATTCTCCTACTGCTTGTCCTTCTGTTTCCCTTCTCCTTCTTGTTCTTCTTCTTTTCCTTCTGCTTCTCGTTCTTCTTCTGCTACAACTGCTACTGCTTCTACTTCTTCTGTTTCTTCTGCTTCTCCTTCTGCTTTTGATTCTCTTTCTGCTTCTGCTTCTCCTTTTGCTTCTCCTTGTGCTTCTCCAGATTCTGCTTCTTCTGCTTCTCCTGCTTCTCCTTCTGCTTCAGGCTCTCCTTCTGCTTCTTCACATACTTATGCTTCTGCTTCTCCTGCTTCTGCTTCTTCTGCTTTCCCTCCTTCTCTTCCTGCTTCTCCTTCTGTTTCTGCTTCTCCTTCTGCTTCTGCTTCTTGTCCTGTTTCTTCTGCTTCTGCTTCTCCTGTTTCTGCATCTCCTGCTTCTCCTTCTGCCGCTCTTTCTGCTTCTCCTGCTGCTTTTCCTTCTCCTGCTCCTTCTTCTGCTTCTCTTTCTGCTTCTCCTTCTGTTTCTCCTTCTCCTTCTCGTTCTTCTGCTTTTCCTTCTGCTTCTCCTCCTGCTTCTGCATCTTCTGCTTCTTCTGCTACTGCCTCTGTTTCTTCTGTTTCTTCTGCTTTTACTCCTGCTCTCCTGCTTTTGCTTCTCTTTCTGCTTCTGCTTCTCCTTCTGCTTCTCCAGATTCTGCTTCTTCTGCTTCCCCTGCTTCTCCTTCTGCTTCAGGTTCTGCTTCTGCTTCTTGTGCTTCTTCTGCTTCTGCTTCTCTTGCTGCTGCTTCTTCTGCTTCTCCTGCTTCTCTTTCTGCTTTTCCTTCTGTTTCTGCTTCTCTTTCTGCTTCTGCTTCTTCTCCTTCTTCTGTTTTTTTCTGTTTCTGCATCTCCTGCTTCTGCTTCTCCTGCTTCTCGTTCTGCTTCTTTTTCTGCTTCTCCTTCTCCTTCTCTTTCTGCTTCTCCTTCTGCTTCTGCTTCTCCTTCTGCTTCTGCTTCAATTTCTCCTTCTGATTCTCATTCTGCTTCTGCGTCTTCTGTTTCTTCTGCTTCTCCTGCTTCTCCTACTTCTCGTGCTGCTTCTCCTTCTGCGTCTCTTTCTGCTTCTGCTTATCCTTTTGCTTCTCCTACTCCTCATCCTTCTCTTTCGCCTTCTCCTTCTGCTTTTCCTGCTTCTCATGGTGCTTCTGCTTCAGCTTATTTTACTATTTCTGTTTCTTCTGCTTCTGCTTCAGATTGTGCTTCTTCTGTTTCTCCTTCTGAGTCAGATTCTGCTTCTCTTTCTTCGGCTTCTGCTTCTTCTGCTTCTCGTGCTGCTGCTTCTTCTGCTTCTCCTTCTTCTCTTTCTGCTTTTCCTTCTGTTTCTGCTTCTCCTTCTGCTTCTTCTCCTTCTTCTGTTTCTTCTGCTTCTGCTTCTCCTGCTTCTACTTCTCCTGCTTCTCGTTCTGCTTCCCTTTCTGCTTCTCTTTCAGTTTCTCCTTCTCCTTATCCTTCTTCTGCTTCTCCTTTTCCTTCTGCTTCTCCTTTTGCTTCTGCTTCAATTTCTCCTTCTACTTCTCATTCTGCTTCTGCGTCTTCTGTTTCTTCTGCTTCTCCTGCTTCTGTTTCTCCAGCTTCTCCTACTTCTCGTGCTGCTTCTCCTTCTGCGTCTCTTTCTGCTTCTGCTTATCCTTTTGCTTCTCCTATTCCTAATCCTTCTCTTTCGCCTTCTCCTTCTTCTTCTTCTGCTTCTCCTGGTGCTTCTGCTTCAGCTTATTCTACTATTTCTGTTTCTTCTGCTTCAGATTGTTCTTCTTCTGTTTCTCCTTCTGCTTCAGATTCTGCTTCTGCTTCTTCGGCTTCTCCTGTTTCTTCTGCTTCTGCTTCTCCTGCTTCTTCTGCTTCTCCTGATTCTCTTTCTGCTTCTCTTCTGCTTCTGCTTCTCGTACTGCTTCTGCTTCAGCTCTTCTCCTTCTTCGCTACTGCTTCTGCTTCTT
>NW_012306457.1:0-2726 GCF_000151885.1 Dipodomys ordii
GCTTCTGTTTCTCATCTGCTTCTCCATCTGCTTCTTCTGCTTCTCCTTCTGATTCTCCATCTGCTTCTCGTTCTTCTGATTTTCCATCTGCTTCTCCTTCTGCTTTTGCTGCAACTGCTACTGCTTCTGCTTCTTCTGTGTCTTTTGCTTCTCCTTCTGCTTTTGATTCTCTTTCTGCTTCTGCTTCTGCTTCTACTTCAGCTTCTCATTCTGCTTCTCCAGATTCTGCTTCTTCTCCTTCTCCTGCTTCTCCTTCTGGTTCAGGTTCTGCTTCTGCTTCTTCGGATTCTTATGCTTCTGCTTCTCCTGCTTCTGCTTCTTCTGCTTCCCCTCTTTCTCTTTCTGCTTCTCCTTCTGTTTCTGCTTCTCCTTCTGCTTCTGCTTATTGTCCTTCTCTTGTTTTCTGCTTCTGCTTCTCCTGCTTCTGCTTCGTCTGCTTTTCCTGCTTCTCTTTCTGCTTCTCCTTCTGCTCCTTCTCCTTCTTCTGTTTCTTCTTCTTCTGCTTCTCCCGCTTCTGCTTCTTCTGTCTCCTGCTTCACGTTCTGCTTCTCTTCGTCGGCTTCTCTTTCTATTTCTGCTTCTGCTTCTTCTGATTCTGCTTCTTCTCCTTCTTCTTCTCCTTCTGCTTCTGTTTCTTCTGCTTCTCCTGCTTCTCCTTCTGCATCTCCTTCTGCTTGTGCTTTTCCTTCTGCTTCTTCTTCTGCTTCTGCTTCACCTTCTCCTTCTTCTGCTTCTCCGTCTGCTTCTGCTTCTTCTTCTTTTCCTGGTTCTCCTTCTGCTTCGCCTTCTGTTTCTCCTTCTCGTTCTTCTGCTATTCCTTCTGCTTCTCTTTCTGCTTCTGCATCTTCAGCTTCTTCTGCTACTGCTTCTGCTTCTTCTGTTTCTTCGGCTTCTCCTTCTGCTTTTGCTTCTCTTTCTGATTCTGCTTCTCCTTCTGGTTCTCCTTCTTCTTCTCCAGTTTCTTCTTCTTCTGCTTCTCCAGCTTCTCCTTCTGCTTCAGGTTCTCCTTTTGCTTCTTCGGCTTCTTCTGCTTCTATTTCTGCTTCTCCTTCTGTTTCTGCTTCTCTTTCTGCTTCTGCTTCTTCTCCATCTTCTATTTCTTCTGAGTCTGCTTCCCCTGCTTCTCCTTCGGTTTCTCTTTATGCTTCTCCTTCTCCTTCTCCTTCTTCTGCTTCTACTACTGCTTCTGCTTCTCCTTCTGCATCTTCTTCTGTTTCAATTTCTCCTTCTTCTGCCTTTCATTATGCTTCTGCTTCTCCTGCTTCTGCTCCTTCTGCTTCTCCTGCTTCTCCTTCTCCTTCTCTTTCTGCTTCTGCTTATCCTTCTGTTTCTCCTACGCCTAATCCTTCTCTTTCTCCTTCTTCTTCTTCTGCTTCTCCTGCTGCTTCTTCTTCTGCTTCTTCTGCTTTTTCTGTTTCTTCTTCTTCTGCTTCAGCTTCTGCTTCTTCTGCTTCTCCTTCTGCTTCTGCTTCTGCTTCTGCTCTTCTCCTTCTTCTGTTTCTTCTGCTTCTGCTTCTCCTACTTCTGCTTCTTCTGTTTCTCCTTCTGATTCTCCTTCTGCTTCTCTTTCTGCTTCTGATTCTCCTTCTGCTCCTCCTACTCCTAATCCTTCTCTTTCTCCTTCTTCTCCTTCTGCTTCTCGTTCTGCTTCTGCTTCTCCTTGTTCTGTTTCTTCTGCTTCTGCTTTTCCAGCTTCTGCTGCTTCTGCTTGTCCTTCTGCTTCAGGTTCTCCTTCTGCTTCTTGGGCTTCTTCTGTTTCTTCTGCTTCTCCTGCTACTGCTTCTTCTGCTTCTCTTTCTTCTTCTCCTTCTGCTACTGCTTCTCCTTCTGCTCCTTCTCCTTCTTCTGTTTCTTCTTCTTCTGCTGCTTCCCCCGCTTCTGCTTCTTCTGCTTCTCCTGCTTGTCCTTCTCCTTCTGCTTCTCCTTCTCCTTCTTCTCCTTCTCTTTCTGATTCTGCTTCTGCTTCTTCTGATTCTCCAACTCCTCCTTCTTCTTCTCCTTCTGTTTCTGCTTCGCTTTCTGCTTCTGCATCTCCTTCTGCTTCACATTCTGCTGCTCTTTCTCCTTCTTCTGTTTCTCCCTCTGCTTCTGCTTCTTATGCTTCTTCTTTATCTTCTGCTTCTACTTCTCCTGCTTCTGCTTCTTATGCTTCTACTGCTTCTTCTTATGCTTCTGCTTCTTCTGCTTCTACTTCTCTTTGTGCTTCTGCTTCTCCTGCTTTTTTTCTGCTTCTTCTGCTGCTTCTCCTTCTGATGCTTCTTCTACTTCTCCTTCTCCTTCTCCTTCTCTTTTTGCTTCGCCTTCTGCTTCTGCTTCTTCTGTTTCTCCTGCCTGAATTTCTGGTTCTACTTCTTCTGCTGCTTCTCCTTCTGCTTCTGCTTCTACTTCTGATTCTGCTTCTTCTGCTTCTTCTCTTTCGGCTTCTCCTGCTTCTGCTTCTTGTGCTCCTCCTGCTTCTCTTTCTGCTTTTCATTCCGCTTCTGCTTCTCCTTCTACGTCTGCTTCTCCTCCTTCTCCTTTTCCTACTTCGGCTTCTCCTTCATCTTCTGCTTCTTCTGCTTCTCCTTCTGCATCTCCTTCTGCTTGTGCTTGTCCTTATGCTTCTTCTTCTGCCTCTACTTCTCCTCCTTCTTTTGCTTCTCCTTTTGCTTCTGCTTCTTCTGCTTTTCCTGCTTCTCCTTCTGCTTCTGCTTCTTCTGCTTTTCCTTCTGCATCTCTTCTGCTCT
>NW_012306458.1:0-2726 GCF_000151885.1 Dipodomys ordii
TCATTCTGGTTCTGCTTCTTCTGCTTCTACTTCTCTTTCTGCTTCTGCTTCTCCTGCTTGTTTTTCTGCTTCTTTTGCTGCTTCTCCTTCTGATGCTTCTTTTACTACTCCTTGTGCTTCTCTTTTTGCTTCTTCTTCTGCTTCTGCTTCTGCTTCTTTTGTTTCTCCTGCCTGAATTTCTGGTTCTACTTCTTCTGCTGCTTCTCCTTCTGCTTCTGCTTCTCCTTCTGCTAATGTTTCTGCTTCTTCTGCTTCTTCTCTTTCGGCTTCTCCTGCTTCTGCTTCTTATCCTTCTCCTGCTTCTCTTTCTGCTTCTCATTCTGCTTCTGCTTCTCCTTCTGCTTCTCCTCCTTCACCTTCTCCTACTTCTGCTTCTCCTTCAGCTTCTGCTTCTTCTGCTTCTCCTGCTTCTCCTTCTGCATCTCCTTCTGCTTGTGCTTTTCCTTATGCTTCTGCTTCTACTTCTCCTTCTTTTGCTTCTCCTTTTGCTTCTGCTTCTTCTGATTTTCCTGCTTCTCCTCCTGCTTCTGTTTCTTCTGCTTCTCCTGCTTCTCCTTCTGCATCTCCTTCTGCTTGTGCTTGTCCTTATTCTGCTTCTGCTTCTCCTTCTCCTTCTTTTGCTTCTCCTTTTGCTTCTGCTTCTTCTGCTTGTCCTTCTTCTCCTTCTGCTTCTGCTTCTTCTGCTTCTCCTGCTTCTCCTTCTGCATCTTCTTCTGCTTCTCCTTCTCCTTCTTCTGCTTCTCCTTCTGATTCTCCTTTTGCTTCTTCTTCGTCTGCTTTACCTGCGTCTCTTTCTGCTTCTCCTTCTGTTTCTCCTTCTGTTTCTCCTTCTCCTTCTTGTTCTTCTGCTTTTCCTTCTGCTTCTGCTACAACTGCTTCTGCTTCTACTTCTTCTGTTTCTTCTGCTTCTCCTTCTGCTTTTGATTCTCTTTCTGCTTCTGCTTCTCGTTCTGCTTCTTATTCTGCTTCTTCAGATTCTGCTTCTTCTGCTTCTCCTGCTTCTCCTTCTGCTTCAGATTCTCCTTCTGCTTCTTCACATTCTTATGCTTCTGCTTCTCCTGCTTCTGCTTCTTCTGCTTTCCCTCCTTCTCTTCCTGCTTCTCCTTCTGTTTCTGCTTCTCATTCTTCTTCTGATTCTTGTCCTTCTTGTGTTTCTTCTGCTTCTGCTTCTCAAGTTTCTGCATCTCCTGCTTCTCCTTCTGCTGCTCTTTCTGCTTCTCCTGCTGCTTTTCCTTCTCCTGCTCCTTCTTCTGCTTCTCTTTCTGCTTCTCCTTCTGTTTCTCCTACTCCTTCTCTTTCTCGTTCTTCTGCTTTTCCTTCTCCTTCTCCTTCTGCTTCTGCATCTTCTGCTTCTTCTGCTACTGCCTCTGCTTCTTCTGTTTCTTCTGCTTCCCCTTCTGCTTCTCCTTCTGGTTTTGCTTCTCCTTCTGCTTCTGCTTCTCCTTCTGCTTCTCCAGATTCTGCTTCTTCTGCTTCTCCTGCTTCTCCTTCTGCTTCAGGTTCTGCTTCTGCTTCTTCTGCTTCTGCTTCTCCTGCTGCTGCTTCTTCTGCTTCTCCTGCTTCTCTTTCTGCTTTTCCTTCTGTTTTTGTTCTCCTTCTGCTTCTTCTCCTTCCTATGTTTCTTCTGCTTCTGCTTCTCCTGCTTCTGCTTCTCCTGCTTCTCGTTGTGCTTCTCTTTCTGCTTCTCCTTCTCCTTCTTCTGCTTCTCCTTCTGCTTCTGCTTCTCCTTCTGCTTCTGCTTCTGCTTCAATTTCTCCTTCGGCTTCTCATTCTGCTTCTGCGTCTTCTGTTTCTTCTGCTTCTCCTGCTTCTGCTTCTCCTGCTTCTCCTACTTCTCGTGCTGCTTCTCTTTCTGCTTCTCTTTCTGCTTCTCCTTCAACTTCTTCTGCTTCTCCTTCTGCTTCTGCTTCTGCTTCAATTTCTCCTTCTGCTTCTCATTCTGCTTCTGCGTCTTCTGTTTCTTCTGCTTCTCCGGCTTCTGCTTCTCCTGCTTCTCCTACTTCTCGTGCTGCTTCTCCTTCTGCGTCTCTTTCTGCTTCTGCTTATCCTTTTGCTTCTCCTACTCCTAAACCTTCTCTTTCGCCTTCTCCTTCTCCTTCTTCTGCTTCTCCTGATTCTCCTTCTGCATCTTCTTCTGCTTCTGCTTCTCCTTCTGCTGCTTCTTCTGCTTCTGCTTCTCTTACTTCTGCTTCTCCCTCTGATTCTGCTTCTTATGCTTATTCTTTTTCTTCTGCTTCTGCTTCTCCTGCTTCTGCTTCTTCTGCTTCTACTGCTTCTCCTTCTCCTTCTTCTTCTCCTTCTCCTTCTTCTTCTCCTTCTCCTTCTCCTTCTCCTTCTCCTTCTCCTTCTTCTTCTTCTTCTTCTTCTTCTTCTTCTTCTTCTTCTTCTTCTTCTTCTTCTTCTTCTTCTTCTTCTTCTTCTTCTTTTTCTTCTTCTTCTTCTCCTTCTGCTTATGCTACAACTACTTATCTTCCTGCTCCTTCTACTGCAGAATCGGCGTCTGATTCTTCTAGATACGCTCCGGATCAGTTGCTGTCGTTTGCTGCTTTCCGGAACCACCATCATTAAACATGCTTTGTCCCACCCGAAAACCGACTAATAAACACACCAAAATTTCCTAGAATAACTATAATAAAACTCACGTACGGAAAAAAAAAATTATGACAAAAACATAGAAACTTAGTAATAATGATAGCCAGTAAGAATAATACTGTTTTTTTATTGTA
>NW_012306459.1:0-2726 GCF_000151885.1 Dipodomys ordii
CACCTACTCCTTCTCCTTCTCGTTCTTCTGCTTTTCCTTCTGCTTCTCCTTCTGCTTCTGCATCTTCTGCTTCTTCTGCTACTGCCTCTGCTTCTTCTGTTTCTTCTGCTTCTCCTTCTGCTTCTCCTTCTGTTTTTGCTTCTCTTTCTGCTTCTGCTTCTCCTTCTGCTTCTCCAGATTCTGCTTCTTCTGCTTCTCCTGCTTCTCCCTCTGCTTCAGGTCCTGCTTCTGCTTCTTCAGCTTCTTCTGCTTCTGCTTCTCCTGCTGTTGCTTCTTCTGCTTCTCCTGCTTCTCTTTCTGCTTTTCCTTCTGTTTCTGCTTCTCCTTCTGCTTCTTCTCCTTCCTATGTTTCTTCTGCTTCTGCTTCTCCTGCTTCTGCTTCTTCTGCTTCTCCTGCTTCTCCTTCTCATTCTCCTTCTCTTTCTGCTTCTGCTTATCCTTCTGTTTCTCCTACTCCTAATCCTTCTCTTTCTCCTTCTCCTTCTTCTTCTTCTGCTTCTCCTGCTGCTTCTTCTTCTGCTTCTTCTGCTTTTTCTGTTTCTTCTTCTGCTGCTTCAGCTTCTGCTTCTTCTGCTTCTCCTTCTGCTTCTGCTCTTCTCCTTCTGTTTCTTCTGATTCTGCTTCTCCTGCTTCTTCTTCTTCTGCTTCTCGTACTTCTCCTTCTGCTTCTCCATCTCCTTCTCCTTCTCCTTCAATTTCTCCTTCTTGTGCTTCTCATTCTGCTTCTGCTTCTCCTGCATTCTGCTTCTTCTGTTTCTCCTTCTGCTTCCTCTTCTGCTTCTCTTTCTGCTTCTTATTCTGCTTCTGCTCCTCCTATTCCTAATCCTTCTCTTTCTCCTTCTTCTTCTGCTTCTCGTTCTGCTTCTGCTTCTTCTGCTTGTTCTGTTTCTTCTGCTTCTACTTTTCCAGCTTCTGCTGCTTCTGCTTCTCCTTCTGCTTCAAGTTCTCCTTCTGATTCTTCAGCTTCTTCTGCTTCTTCTGCTTCTGCTTCTCCTGCTACTGCTTCTTCTGCTTCTCTTTCTGTTTCTCCTTCTGCTTCTCCTTCTGCTTCTCCTTCTGCTCCTTCTCCTGCTTCTGTTTCTTCTTCTTCTGCTTCTCCCGCTTCTGCTTCTTCTGCTTCTCCTGCTTGTACTTCTCCTTCTGCTTCTCCTTCTCCTTCTCCTCTTTCTGCTTCTGCTTCTCCAACTTCTCCTTCTTCTTCTTCTATTTCTGCTTCTCTTTCTGCTTCTGCATTTCCTTCTGCTTCACCTTCTGCTGCTCCTTCTCCTTCTTCTGTTTCTCCCTCTGTTTCTGCTTCTTATGCTTCTTATTTTTCTTCTGGTTCTGCTTCTCCTGCTTCTGCTTCTTATGCTTCTACTGCTTCTTCTTCTGCTTCTTCTGCTTCTTCTGCTTCTACTTCTCTTTCTGCTTCTGCTTATCCTGCTTGTTTTTCTGCTTCTTCTGCTGCTTTTTCTACTTCTCCTTCTGCTTCTCTTTTTGCTTCTCCTTCTGCTTCTGCTTCTTCTGTTTCTCCTGCCTGAATTTCTGGTTCTACTTCTGCTGCTGCTTCTCCTTCTGCTTCTGCTTCTCCTTCTGCTTCTGTTTCTGCTTCTTCTCTTTCGGCTTCTCCTGCTTCTGCTTCTTGTCCTCCTCCTGCTTCTCTTTCTGCTTCTCATTCTGCTTCTGCTTCTCCTTCTGCTTCTGCTTCTCCTCCTTCTCCTTCTCCTACTTCTGCTTCTCTTTCAGCTTCTGCTTCTTCTGCTTCTCCTGCTTCTCCTTCTGCATCTCCTTCTGCTTGTGCTTGTCCTTATGCTTCTTCTTCTGCCTCTGCTTCTCCTTCTCCTTCTTTTGCTTCACCTTTTGCTTCTGCTTCTTCTGCTTTTCCTGCTTCTCCTTCTGCTTCTGCTTCTTCTGCTTCTCCTTCTGCATCTTCTTCTGCTTCTGCTTCTCCTTCTCCTTCTTCTGCTTCTCCTTCTGATTCTCCTTCTGCTTCTTCTTCTGCTTTACCTGCTTCTCTTTCTGCTTCTCCTTCTGCTTCTCCTTTTGTTTCTCCTTCTCCTTCTTGTTCTTCTGCTTTTCCTTCTCCTTTTCCTTCTGCTTCTGCTACAACTGCTACTGCTTCTACTTCTTCTGTTTCTTCTGCTTCTCCTTCTGCTTTTGATTCTCTTTCTGCTTCTGCTTCTCCTTCTGCTTCTCCTTCTGCTTCTCCAGATTCTGATTCTTCTGCTTCTCCTGCTTCTCCTTCTGCTTCAGGTTCTGCTTCTGCTTCTTCGGATTCTTATGCTTCTGCTTCTCCTGATTCTGCTTCTTCTGGTTCCCCTCCTTCTCTTTCTGCTTCTCCTTATGCTTCTGCTTCTTGTCCTTCTCCTGTTTCTTCTGCTTGTTCTTCTCCTGTTTCTGCATTTCCAGCTTCTCCTTCTGCTGCTCTTTCTTTTTCTCCTGCTGCTTTTCCTTCTACTGCTCCTTCTTCTGCTTCTCTTTCTGCTTCTACTCTTGTTTCTCCTTTTCCTTCTCCTTCTAGTTCTTCTGCTTTTCCTTCTGCTTCTCCTTCTGCTTCTGAATCTTCTGCTTCTTCTACTACTGCCTCTGCTTCTTCTGTTTCTTCTACTTCTCCTTCTGATTTGCTTCTCTTTCTGCTTCTGCTTCTCCTTCTGCTTCTCCAGATTCTGCTTCTTCTGCTTCTCCTGCTTCTCCTTCTGCTTCAGGTTCTCCTTTTGCTTTTTCGGCTTCTTCTACTTCTGCTTCTT
>NW_012306460.1:0-2726 GCF_000151885.1 Dipodomys ordii
TCTCTCTCTCTCTCTCTCTCTGTCTCTCTCTTCTGTCTCTCTCTCTCTCTCTCATCTCATCTCTCTCTCTCTCTCTCATCTCATCATCTCATCATCTCGTCATCTCATCTTATCATCATCATCATCATCATCATCATCATCATCATCATCTTCATCTTCTTCTTCTTCTTCTTCTTCTTCTTCTTCTTCTTCTTCATCATCTTCTTCTTCTTCTTCTTCTTCTTCTGCTTCTTCTTCTTCTTCTGCTTCTTCTGCTTCTCCCGCTTCTGTTTCTTCTGCTTCTCCTTCCTTTCCTCCGCTTCTGATTTTTCTTCTCCTTCTTCTGCTTCTGCTTCTGCTTCTTCTGATTCTCCAACTAATCCTTCTTCTTCTCCTTCTGTTTCTGCTTCTCTTTCTGCTTCTGCATCTCCTTCTGCTTCACCTTCTGCTGCTCCTTCTTCTGTTTCTCCCTCTGCTTCTGCTTCTGCTTCTTATGCTTCTTCCTTTTCTTCTGTTTCTGCTTCTCCTGCTTCTGCTTCTATGCTTCTACTGCTTCTTCTTCTGCTTCAGCTTCTTCTGCTTCTACTTCTCTTTCTATTTCTGCTTCTCCTGCTTGTTTTTCTGCTTCTTCTGCTGCTTCTCCTTCTGCTCCTTCTTCTACTTCTCCTTCTTCTTCTCTTTTTGCTTCTCCTTATGCTTCTGCTTCTTCTGTTTCTCCTGCCTGAATTTCTGGTTCTACTTCTTCTGCTGCTTCTCTTTCTGCTTCTGCTTCTACTTCTGCTTCTGTTTCTGCTTCTTCTCTTTCGGCTTCTCCTGCTTCCGCTTCTTGTGCTTCTCCTGCTTCTCTTTCTGCTTCTCATTCTGCTTCTGCTTCTCCTTCTGCTTCTGCTTCTCCTCCTTCTCCTTCTCCTATTTCTGCTTCTCCTTCAGCTTCTGCTTCTTCTGCTTCTCCTGCTTCTCCTTCTGCATCTCCTTCTGCTTGTGCTTGTCCTTATGCTTCTTCTTCTGCCTCTGCTTCTCCTTCTCCTTCTTTTGCTTCTCCTTTTGCTTCTGCTTCTTCTGCTTCTCCTGCTTCTCCTTCTGCTTCTGCTTCTTCTGCTTCTCCTTCTGCATCTTCTGCTTCTGCTTCTCCTTCTTCTGTTTCTCCTTCTGATTCTCCTTCTGCTTCTTCTTCTTCTGCTTTACCTGCTTCTCTTTCTGCTTCTCCTTCTGTTTCTCCTTCTGTTTCTCCTTCTCCTTCTTGTTCTTCTGCTTTTCCTTCTGCTTTTCCTTCTGCTTCTGCTACAACTGCTACTGCTTCTACTTCTTCTGTTTCTTCTGCTTCTCCTTCTGCTTTTGATTCTCTTTCTGCTTCTGCTTCTCCTTCTGCTTCTCATTCTGCTTCTCCAGATTCTGATTTTTCTGCTTCTCCTGCTTCTCCTACTGCTTCAGGTTCTCCTTCTGCTTCTTCGGATTCTTATGCTTCTGCTTCTCCTGCTTCTGCTTCTTCTGCTTCCCCTCCTTCTCTTTCTGCTTCTCCTTCTGCTTCTGCTTCTTGTCCTTCTCCTGTTTCTTCTGCTTGTTCTTCTCCTGTTTCTGCATTTCCTGCTTCTCCTTCTGCTGCTCTTTCTGTTTCTCCTGCCGCTTTTCCTTCTACTGTCTGCTTCTCTTTCTGCTTCTACTCCTGTTTCTCCTTCTCCTTCTCCTTCTAGATCTTCTGCTTTTCCTTCTGCTTCTCCTTCTGCTTCTGAATCTTCTGCTTCTTCTGATACTGCCTCTGCTTCTTCTGTTTCTTCTGCTTCTCCTTCTGCTTTTGCTTCTCTTTCTGCTTCTGCTTCTCCTTCTGCTTCTCCAGATTCTGCTTCTTCTGCTTCTCCTGCTTCTCCTTCTGCTTCAGGTTCTGCTTTTGCTTTTTCGGCTTCTTCTGCTTCTGCTTCTTCTGCTGCTGCTTCTTCTGATTCTCCTGCTTCTCTTTCTGCTTTTCCTTCTGTTTCTGCTTCTCCTTCTGCTTCTTCCCCTTCTTCTGTTTCTTCTGCTTCGGCTTCTCCAGCTTCTGCTTCTCCTGCTTCTCGTTCTGCTTCTCTTTCTGCTTCTCTTTCTCCTTCTCCTTGTCCTTCTCCTTCTTCTGCTTCTTCTTCTGCTTCTGCTTCTCCTTCTGCTTCTGCTTCTGCTTCTTCTTCTGCTTCTGCTTCTCATTCTGCTTCTGCGCCTTCTGTTTCTTCTGTTTCTCCTGCTTCTTCTTCTCCTGCTACTCCTACTTCTCGTGCTGCTTCTCCTTCTGCGTCTCTTTCTGGTTCTGCTTATCCTTTTGCTTCTCCTACTCCTATTCCTTCTCTTTCGCCTTCTCCTTCTTCTTCTTCTGCTTCTCCTGGTGCTTCTGCTTCTGCTTATTCTACTATTTCTGTTTCTTCTGCTTCTGCTTCACATTGTGCTTCTTCTGTTTCTCCTTTTGCTTCAGATTCTGCTTCTGCTTCTTCGGCTTCTCCTGTTTCTTCTGCTTCTTGTTCTCCTGCTTCTTCAGCTTCTCCTGCTTCTCTTTCTGCTTCTCCTTCTGCTTCTGCTTTTCCTTCTGCTTCTGCTTCTGCTCTTCTCCTTCTTCTGTTTAAATTGCATCAATATCATCTTCTTCTTATTATTCTTATTAATAATATTCTTATTAATCTTCTTCAGTTTCTTCTGATTCTAATTCTGCTTCTCCTTCTTCTACTTCTCTATCTGATTCTACTTATGCATCTTAAGAATCTCCTGCTTCTCCAATTTTTCTCCTT
>NW_012306461.1:0-2726 GCF_000151885.1 Dipodomys ordii
GTAGATGCAGATGAAGAAGCATAAGCCGTAGTATAAGCATAAGAAGGAGAAGCAGAAGGATAAGCTTACAGAGAAACTGAAGGAGAAGCAGGAGAAGCAGAAGCAGGAGAATCTGAGTCGGAAGATTTGGAAGAAGGAGAAGAAGCAGAAGCAGAAAGAGAAGCAGAAACAGGAGGAGAAGCAAAAATATAAGCAGAAGATGCCGAAGAAGCAAAAGCAGAACCTAAAGCAGAAGGAGAAGCAGGAGAAGCAGAAGAAGCAGAATCTGGAGAAGAAGAAGGAGAACCAGAAGGAGAAGCTGAAGCAGAAAGAGAAGCAAAAGCAGAAGGAGAAGCAGAAGGAGAAGCAGAAGAAGAAGAAGGAGAAGGAGAAAGAGAAGGATTAGGAGTAGGAGAAACAGAAGGATAAGCAGAAGCAGAAAGAGAAGCAGAAGGAGAAGCAGGAGAAGCAGAAGAAGAAGAAGCAGGAGAAGCAGAAGCGGAATGAAAAGCAGAAGAAGGAGAAATTGAAACAGAAGATGCAGAAGGAGAAGCAGAAGCAGAAGTAGAAGCAGAAGAAGGAGAAGCAGAAGGAGAAGCATAAGGAGAAACAGAAGGAGAAGCAGGAGAAGCAGAAGCAAGAGAAGCAGAATAAAAAGAAATAGAAGAAGGATAAGAAGCAGAAGCAGAAAGAGAAGGAGAAACAGAAGGAGAAGCAGAAATAGAAGCAGAAGAAGCAGAAGCAGAACTGAAGCAGAAGGAGAAGCAGGAGAAGCAGAAGAAGCAGAATCTGGAGAAGAAGGAGAACCAGAAGGAGAAGCAGAAGCAGAAAGAGCAGCAAAAGCAGAAGGAGAAGCAGAAAGAGAAGCAGAAGAAACAGAAGAAGCAGAAGCAGAAGCAGTAGCAGAAGAAGCTGAAGACGCAGAAGCAGATAGAGAAGCAGAAGGAATAGCAGAATAACGACAAGGAGAAACAGAAGGAGAAGAAGAATGAGAAGCAGAAGGAGAAGCAGGAAAAACAGAAGAAGCAGAAACAGACGGAGAACCAGAAGAAGGAGAAGCAGAAGCAGAAGAAGAAGCAGAAGGAAAAGCACAAGCAGAAGTAGATGCAGAAGGAGTAGCAGGAGAAGCAGAAGAAGCAGAAGCAGAAGGGGAAGCAGAAGGAGAAGAAGCAGAATCAGAAGAAGCAGAAGGAGAAGTAGAAAGAGAATCCGACGAAGAGAAGCAGAACGAGAAGCAGGAGAAGAAGAAGAAGCAGAGCGGGAGAAGCAGAAGAAGAAGAAACAGAAGAAATAGAAGGAGCAGAAGCAGAAGGAGGAGCAGAAGCAGAAGGAGAAGCAGAAAGAGAAGCAGGAAAAGCAGAAGAAGCAGGAGAAGCAGAAGCAGAAGAAACAGGAGAAGGACAAGAAGCAGAAGCAGAAGGAGAAGCAGAAACAGAAGGAGAAGCAGAAAGAGAAGGAGGTTAAGCAGAAGAAGCAGAAGCAGGAGAACCAGAAGCATAAGAATCCGAAGAAGCAGAAGCAGAACCTGAAGCAGAAGGAGAAGCAGGAGAAGCAGAAGAAGCACAATCTGGAGAAGCAGAATGAGAAGCTGAAGGAGAAGCAGAAGCAGAAAGAGAATCAAAAGGAGAAGGAGAAGCGGAAGAAACAGAAGAAGCAGAAGCAGCAGCAGTTGCAGCAGAAGCAGAAGGAGAAGCAAAAGTAAAAGCAGAAGAACGAGAAGGAGAAGGAGAAACAGAAGGAGAAGCAGAAGGAGAAGAAGAAGAAGCAGAAGGAGAAGCAGAAGGAGAAACAGAAGCAGAAGAAGCAGCAGAAGGAGAAGCAGAACTAGAAGAAGATGCAGAAGGAGAAGCAGGAGAAGCAGAAGAAGCAGAAGCAGAAGGAGAAGGAGAAGTAGGAGAAGGAGAAGGAAGAGCCACAGAAGCAATAGGATAAGCAGAAGGAGAAGCAGAAGCAGAATGAGAAGCAGAAAGAGAAGCAGTAGAAGAAGAAGAAGCAGGAAAAGCAGAAGCAGCAGAAGGAGAAGAAGAAGAAGAAGAAGAAGAAGAAGAAGAAGAAGAAGAAGAAGAAGAAGAAGAAGAAGAAGAAGAAGAAGAAGAAGAAGAAGAAGAAGAAGAAGAAGAAGAAGAAGAAGAAGAAGGAGAAGGAGAAGGAGAAGCAGTAGAAGCAGAAGAAGCAGAAGCAGGAGAATCAGAAGAAAAAGAAGAAGCAGAATCAAAGGGAGAAGCAGAAGAAGGAGAAGCAGAAGCAGAAGAAGCAGCAGAAGGAGAAGCAGAAGAAGATGCAGAAGGAGAATCAGGAGAAGCAGAAGAAGGAGAAGGAGAAGGCGAAAGAGAAGGATTAGGAGTAGGAGAAGCAAAAGAATAAGCAGAAGCAGAAAGAGACGCAGAAGGAGAAGCAGCACGAGAAGTAGGAGAAGCAGGAGAAGCAGAAGCAGGAGAAGCAGAAGAAACAGAAGACGCAGAAGCAGAATGAGAAGCAGAAGGAGAAATTGAAGCAGAAGCAGAAGCAGAAGGAGAAGCAGAAGCAGAAGGAGAAGCAGAAGAAGGAGAAGGAGAAGCAGAAAGAGAAGCACAACGAGAAGCAGGAGAAGCAGAAGCAGGAGAAGCAGAAGCAGAAGAAACATAAGAACGAGAAGAAGCAGAAGGAGAAGCAGAAACAGAAGGAAAAGCAGAAAGAGAAGCAGGAGAAGCAGAAGAAGCATCAGCAGGAGAAGCAGAAGCAGAAGAAGCCGAAGAAGCAGAAGCAGA
>NW_012306462.1:0-2726 GCF_000151885.1 Dipodomys ordii
ACTTCTCCTGATTCTCCTTCTGCTTCTCCTTCTGTTTCTCCTTCTCCTTCTCGTTCTTCTGATTTTCCTTCTGGTTCTCCTTCTGCTTCTGCTGCAACTGCTACTGCTTCTGCTTCTTCTGTGTCTTTTGCTTCTCCTTCTGCTTTTGATTCTCTTTCTGCTTCTGCTTCTGCTTCTACTTCAGCTTCTCATTCTGCTTCTCCAGATTCTGCTTCTTCTCCTTCTCCTGCTTCTCCTTCTGGTTCAGGTTCTGCTTCTGCTTCTTCGGATTCTTATGCTTCTGCTTCTCCTGCTTCTGCTTCTTCTGCTTCCCCTCTTTCTCTTTCTGCTTCTTCTTCTGTTTCTGCTTCTACTTCTGCTTCTGCTTCTTGTCCTTCTCCTGTTTTCTGCTTCTTCTTCTCCTGCTTCTGCTTCTTCTGCTTTTCCTGCTTCTCTTTCTGCTTCTCCTTCTGCTCCTTCTCCTTCTTCTGTTTCTTCTTCTTCTGCTTCTCCCGCTTCTGCTTCTTCTGCTTCTCCTGCTTCTCGTTCTGCTTCCCTTCGTCGGCTTCTCTTTCTATTTCTGCTTCTGCTTCTTCTGCTTCTGCTTCTTCTCCTTCTTCTTCTCCTGCTTCTGTTTCTTCTGCTTCTCCTGCTTTTCCTTCTGCATCTCCTTCTGCTTGTGCTTTTCCTTCTGCTTCTTCTTCTGCTTCTGCTTCTCCTTCTCCTTCTTCTGCTTCTCCGTCTGCTTCTGCTTCTTCTTCTTTTCCTGCTTCTCCTTCTGCTTCTCCTTCTGCTTCTCCTTCTTTTTCTCCTTCTCGTTCTTCTGCTATTCCTTCTGCTTCTCTTTCTGCTTCTGCATCTTCAGCTTCTTCTGCTACTTCTTCTGCTTCTTCTGTTTCTTCTGCTTCTTCTGCTTTTGCTTCTCTTTCTGCTTCTGCTTCTCCTTCTGGTTCTCCTTCTTCTTCTCCAGATTCTTCTTCTTCTGCTTCTCCAGCTTCTCCTTCTGCTTCAGGTTCTCCTTTTGCTTCTTCGGCTTCTTCTGCTTCTATTTCTGCTTCTCCTTCTGTTTCTGCTTCTCTTTCTGCTTTTGCTTCTTCTCCTTCTTCTATTTCTTCTGATTCTGCTTCTCATGCTTTTGCTTCTCCTGCTTCTCCTTCTGTTTCTCTTTATGCTTCTCCTTCTGCTTCTCCTTCTTCTGCTTCTACTAATGCTTCTGCTTCTCCTTCTGCATCTTCTTCTGTTTCAATTTCTCCTTCTTCTGCCTTTCATTCTGCTTCTGCTCCTTCTGCTTCTCCTGCTTCTCCTTCTCCTTCTCTTTCTGCTTCTGCTTATCCCTCTGTTGCTCCTACGCCTAATCCTTCTCTTTCTCCTTCTCCTTCTTCTGCTTCTCCTGCTGCTTCTTCTGCTTCTTCTGCTTTTTCTGTTTCTTCTTCTTCTGCTTCAGCTTCTGCTTCTTCTACTTCTCCTTCTGCTTCTGCTTCTCCTTCTGCTTCTGCTTCTGCTCTTCTCCTTCTTCTGTTTCTTCTGCTTCTGCTTCTCTTGCTTCTTCTTCTTCTGCTTCTCCTACTTCTCCTTCTGTTTCTCCGTCTCATTCTCCTTCTCCTTCAATTTCTCCTTCTTGTGCTTCTCATTCTTCTTCTGCTTCTGTTTCTCCTGCTTCTGCTTCTTCTGTTTCTCCTTCAGCTTCTACTTCTGCTTCTCTTTCTGCTTCTTATTCTGCTTCTGCTCCTCCTACTCCTAATCCTTCTCTTTCTCCTTCTTCTTCTTCTGCTTCTCGTTCTGCTTCTGCTTCTTCTGCTTGTTCTGTTTCTTCTACTTCTGTTTTTCCAGCTTCTTCTGCTTCTGCTTTTCCAGCTTCTGCTGCTTCTGCTTCTCCTTCTGCTTCAGGTTCTCCTTCTGGTTCTTCTGCTTCTGTTTCTCCTGCTACTGCTTCTTCTGCTTCTCTTTCTGCTTCTCCTTCTGCTTCAATTTCTCCTTCTGCTTCTCATTCTGCTTCTGCGTCTTCTGTTTCTTCTGCTTCTCCTGCTTCTGCTTCTCCTGCTTCTCCTAATTCTCGTGCTGCTTCTCCTTCTGCGTCTCTTTCTGCTTCTGCTTATCCTTTGGCTTCTCCTACTCCTAATCCTTCTCTTTCGCCTTCTCCTTCTTCTTCTTCTTCTGCTTCTCCTGGTGCTTCTGCTTCTGCTTATTCTACTATTTCTGTTTCTTCTGCTTCTGCTTCAGATTGTGCTTCTTCTGTTTCTCCTTCTGCTTCAGATTCTGCTTCTGCTTCTTCGGCTTCTCCTGTTTCTTCTGCTTCTGCTTCTCCTGCTTCTTATGCTTCTCCTGCTTCTCTTTCTGCTTCTCCTTCTGCTTCTGCTTCTCCTTCTGCTTCTGCTTCGGCTCTTCTCCTTCTTCTGTTTCTTTTGCTTCTGTTTCTTCTGCTTCTTCTTCTTCTGTTTCTTCTGATTCTACTTCTGCTTCTCCTTCTTTTCCTCTTTCTGCTTCTACTTCTGGTGTTCTGATTATCCTGGTTCTCCTTCTTGTTCTCCTTCTGTTTCTGCTTCTCTTTCTGCTTCTGCTTCTCCTTCTGCTGCTCCTTCTCCTTCTCCTTCTTCTGCTTCTCCCACTGCTTCTGCTTCTGCTTCTTTTGCTTATTCTTTTTCCTCTGCTTCTGCTTCTCCTGCTTATGCGTCTACTGTTTCTCCTTATGCTTCTCCTTATGCTTCTCCTTATGCTTCCCCTTATGCTGCTGCTTCTTCTTCTTCTTC
>NW_012306463.1:0-2726 GCF_000151885.1 Dipodomys ordii
GGGGGGATTCTGCTTGACACAGCAGGGGAAACAGTGAGGTCACAGCGGGATACAGCGGGGTTCATAGCGATTACTCAGCGGGACACAGCGGGGGAAAAAATGGACTCAGCGGGTACACAGCAGTGTACAAAGTGGGAGACAGCTGGGGTCACAGCGGGACACAGCGGGGGACACAGTGGGGGCCACAGTGTGACTCAGTGGGACACAATTGGGGATACAGCGGTTCACAGCCGTGGACACAGCGGGACACAGCCGTGGTCACAGCGAGGACACCGCGGGACGCAGCGGGACACAGCGTCGATACAGCGGGGACAGAGTGGGCCACAGCGGGGTACACAGCTGGGGACACAACGGGGCACATCGGGGGACACTGCAAGTACTCAGCGAAACACAGCGTGGGACACAGTGAGGACACAGGGGGACACAGCAGGACACAGCGGGACACAGCAGGAACACAGCAGTAGACACAGCGGGACAAAGCAGGGGACACAGCGGGACACAGCGGGGGACACAGGGAGGACTGAGCGGGACACAGCGGGGACACAGCGGGGACTCAGCGGGGGACACAGCGGGGGACAAAGCGGGACACAGCGGGACACAGCGGGACACAGCGTTGATACAGCGGGGACACAGCGGGACACAGCGGGGTACACAGCTGGGGACACAACGGAACACAGCGGGGAACACATCGAGGACACAGCAGGACACAGCAGGGACACCGCGGGGACACTGCGGGAACATAGCAGGACACAGCGGGGTAAATAGCGGGACACAGCTTGGGACACAGCGGGGACATAGCGGGACACAGCGGGGGACACAGCGAGGACACAGTGGGACACAGCGTGGGACAAAGTGGGAGACAGCGGGGCACACAGCGAGGACACAGCAGGACACTGAGGGGACTCAGCGGGGGACACAGCGGGGACACAGCAGGGACACAGCGGGGGACACAGTAGGACAGAGCGGGGGACACAGCAGGGGACAGAGGGGGACACCACGAATAACAGAGCAAGGACACAGCGGGACCCAGCGGGACACAGCCTCGATACAGCGGGATTCACAGCGTTACACAGCGGATTACACAGCTGGGGACACAGCAGGACACAGCGGGACACAGCGTTGATACAGCGGGGACACAGCGGGACACAGCGGGGTACACAGCTGGGGACACAACGGAACACAGCGGGGAACACATAGAGGACACAGCAGGACACAGCAGGGACACAGCGGGGACACTGCGGGAACATAGCAGGACACAGCGGGGTAAACAGCGGGACACAGCTTGGGACACAGCGGGGACATAGCGGGACACAGCAGGGGACACAGCGAGGACACAGTGGGACACAGCGTGGGACAAAGTGGGAGACAGCGGGGCACAAAGCGAGGACACAGCAGGACACCGAGGGGACTCAGCGGGGGACACAGCGGGGACACAGCAGGGACACAGCGGGGGACACAGTAGGACAGAGCGGGGGACACAGCGGGGGACAGAGGGGGACACCACGAATAACAGAGCAAGGACACAGCGGGACAAAGCGGGACACAGCCTCGATACAGCGGGATTCACAACGTTACACAGCGGGTTACACAGCTGGGGACACAAAGGGACACACTGGTGGACACAGCGGGACACAGCGGGACAGAGTGGGACACAGACGGGATAAAGCGTGAGACACAGCGGGGGACAGAGCGGGAGACAGCTGGGGACACAGCGAGTACACAGCGGGACACAGCGGGGACACAGCGGGGACACAGCGGGGACTCAGCTGGGGACACAGCAGGGGACAAAACGGGACACCACGGAACACAGCGGGACAGAGCAGGACACCGAGGGTACTCAGCGGGGGACACAGCTGGGGACAAAGCAGACACCATGGGACACAGTGTGACACAGCGGGACACAGCGGCGACACTGCGGGGACACAGCGGGACAAAGCGGGGGACACAGCCTGACACAACGAAGTACACAGCGGGACACAGCAGGCACAAACCGGGGACACAGCGGGACACAGCAGGACACAGCAGGGACAGAGCGGGACACAGCGGGACACAGCGGGGGACCCAGCGAGGACACGGCGGGACACAGCGGGGGACACAGCGAGGACACAGCGGGGACTCAGCGGGGTCACAGCGGGATACAGCGGGACACAGACTGACATAGCGGGACACAGCAGTGGACACAGCGGGACACAGCGGAGGACAGAGCGACGACACAGCAGGACACAGCTGGGACACAGGGGGACTCAGCAGGGTTACAGCGGGACACAACGGGACACAGCAGGACACAGCGTGACACAGCGGGGACACAGCAGGGGCACAGCGGGGGACACAGCGGGACAAAACGGGACACAGCGGGGGACACAGTAGGACAGAGCGGGGGACACAGCGGGGGACAGAGGGGGACACCACGAATAACAGAGCAAGCACACAGCGGGACACAGCGGGACACAGCCTCGATACAGCGGGATTCACAGCGTTACACAGCGGGTTACACAGCTGGGGACACAAAGGGACACAGTGGTGGACACAGCGGGACACAGCGGGACAGAGTGGGACACAGACAGGATAAAGCGTGAGACACAGCGGGGGACAGAGCGGGAGACAGCGGGGGACACAGCGAGGACACAGCGGGACACAGCTGGGACACAGCGGGGACTCAGCTGGGGACACAGCGTGTGACAGAGCGGGACACCACGGAACACAGCGGGACACAGCGCGAAACAGTG
>NW_012306464.1:0-2726 GCF_000151885.1 Dipodomys ordii
TCAGGTGTGTCCCCTGCTTTGTCCCGCTTTGTCCCGCTGTGTCCTCACTGAGTCCCCCGCTGTTTCCCGCTGTGTCCCCCGCTGTGTCCCGCTGTGTCCCGCTCTGTCCCTGCTATGTCCCGCTGTGCCCTGCTGTGACCTCCCTGTGTCCCCCGCTGTCTCCCGCTCTGTCCCCCGCTGTGTCTCACGATTTTTCCTTGCTTTGTCCCATTGTGTCCCGCTGTGTCCCGCTGTGCCCCCACTGTGTCCCGTTGTGTCCACAGATGTGTACCACACTGTGTAACGCTGTATCCCCACTGTATCGACGCTGTGTCCCGCTGGGTCTCGCTGTGTCCTCGCTGTGTTCCCTGCTGTGTCCCGCAGTGTCCACCGCTGTGTCCTCGCTGTGTCCCCCGCTGTGTCCTGCTGTGTCCTCGCTGTGTCCCCCGCTGTGTCCTGCTGTGTCCCCCGCTGTGTCCCGCTGTGTCCTCGCTGTGTCCCGCTCTGTCTCCCCCTTGTCCCCGCTGTGTCCCGCTGTGTCCCGTGGTGTCCCGCTTTGTCCCTCGCTGTGTCCCCCGCTGAGTCCCGCTGTGTCCCCGCCTTGTCCCGCTCTGTCCTCCCTGTGTCCCCTGCTGTGTCCCGCTGTGTCCCCTACTGTGTCCCGCTGTGTCTACTGCTTTGTTCCTGCTGTGTCCCTCTGTGTCCCGCTGTGTCCCCCTGTGTCCTCACTGTGTCCCACGCTGTGTTCCGCTGAGTCCTTGCTGTGTCCCCCGATGTGCCCCGTTGTGTCCCCAGCTGTGTACCCCGCTGTGGCCCACTGTGGCCCCGCTGTATCGACACTGTGTCCCGCTGTGTCCCACTGTGTCCTCGCTGTGTCCCCCGCTGTCTCCCGCTCTGTCCCCCGCTGTGTCTCACGCTTTGTCCCAGCTGTGTCCCACTGTGTTCCGCTGTTTCCCGATGTTTCCCCACTGTGTCCCGTTGTGACCACCGCTGTGTACCACGCTGTGTAACGCTGTGTCCCCGCTGTATCGATGCTGTGTCCCGCTGTGTCCCGCTGTGTCCTCGCTGTGTTCCCCGCTGTGTCCCGCAGTGTCCCCCGCTGTGTCCTCGCTGTGTCCCCCGCTGTGTCCCGCTGTGTCCTCGCTGGATCCCCCGCTGTGTCCTGCTTTGTCCCCTGCTGTGTCCCGCTGGGTCCCACTGTGTCCCGCTCTGTCCCTGCTGTGTCCCGCTGTGTCCTGCTGTGTCCTCGCTGTGTCCCCCGCTCTGTCCCCCGCTGTGTCTCACGATTTGTCCTCGCTGTGTCCCACTGTGTCCCGCTCTGTCCCGCTGTGCCCCCACTGTGTCCCCTTGTGTCCACAGATTTGTACCACACTGTGTAACGCTGTATCCCCGCTGTATCAACGCTGGGTCCTGCTGGGTCCCGCTGTGTCCTCGCTGTGTTAACTGCTGTGTCCCGCTGTGTCCCCCGGTGTGTCCCCCGCTGTTATCCTGTCTGTGTCCCCCGCTGTGTCCCGCTGTGTCCTCGCTGGGCCCCCCGCTGTTTCCCGCTGGGTCCCCCGCTGTGTCCCTCTGTATCCCGATGTGTCCCCTGCTCTGTACCCTGCTTTGTCCCGCTGTGTCCGCCGCTGTGTCCCGCTTTGTCCTCCGCTCTGTCCCCCGCTGTGTCCCGCTGTGTCCCCCTCTGTGTCCCGCTGTGTCCTGCTGTGTCCCCCCTGTGTCCCGCTGTATCCCGCTGTATTCCGTGGTGTCACGTTTGTCCCCCGCTGTGTCCCCCGCTGAGTCCCCGCTTTGTCCCCGCTGTGACCCGCTGTGTCCCGCTGTGTCCCGCTATGTCCCCCACTGTGTCCCGTTGTGTCCCCAGCTATGTACCCTGCTGTGTCACGCTGTGTCCCCGCTGTATCGACGCTGTGTCCCGCTGGGTCCCGCTGTGTACTCTCTGTGTTCCACACTGTGTCCCGCAGTGTCCCCCGCAGTGTTCCTCGCTGTTTCCCGCTGTGTCCCCCGCTGTGTCCATGCTGTGCCCCGCTGTGTCCCGCTGTGTACTGCTGTGTCCCCCTCTGAGTCCCGCTGTGTCCCCGCTGTTTCCCAATGTGTCCTCACTGTGTCCCCCGCTGTGTCCCGCTGTGTCCCCCCTGTGTCCCCTGCTGTGTCCCGCTCTGTCCCTCTGTGTCCCCTGCTGTGTCCCCTGCTCTGTCCCACTGTGTCCCCCGCTGTGTCCCTGCTGTGTCCCCGCTGTGTCCCGCTGTGTCCTGCTGTGTCCCCCGCTGATTCCCGCTGTGTCCCAGATGTGTCCCGCTGTGTCCTCGCTGTGTCCCCTGCTGTGAACCCTTTTTCCCCCCTGTGTCCCCCGCTGTGTCCCGCTGTGTCCCCCGCTGTGTCCCGCTCTGTCCCCTGCTGTGTCCCCGCTGTGTCCCGCTGTGTCTTGCTGTGTCCCGCTGTGACCGTGTTGAGTCCCGCTATATCCCCGCTGTGTCCCGCTTTGTCATCGCTGTGTCCCCCGCTGTGTCCCGCTGTGTCCCCCGCTGTGTCACGCTGTGTCCCCCTCTGTGTCCCGCTGTGTCCCCTGCTGTGTCCCTGCTGTGTCCCGCTGTGTTCCGCTGTGTCACGCTGTGTCCTCGCTGTGTCTCCCGCAGAGTTCCGCAGTGTCCTCGCTGTGTCCCTTACTGTGTCCTGCTTTGTCCACTGCTGTGTCCCGCTGTGTACCCCTCTGTGTCCCCCGCTGTTTCCCGCTGTGTCCCGCTTTGTCC
>NW_012306465.1:0-2725 GCF_000151885.1 Dipodomys ordii
GCTTCTTCTCTTTCAACTTCTCCTGCTTCTGCTTCTTGTCCTTCTCCTGCTTCTCTTTCTGCTTCTCATTCTGCTTCTGCTTCTCCTTCTGCTTCTCCTCCTTCACCTTCTCCTACTTCTACTTCTCCTTCAGCTTCTGCTTCTTCTACTTCTCCTGCTTCTCCTTCTACACCTCCTTCTACTTATGCTTATCCTTATGCTTCTGCTTCTCCTTCTCCTTCTTTTGCTTCTCCTTTTGCTTCTCCTTCTTCTGCTTTTCCTGCTTCTCCTCCTGCTTCTGCTTCTTCTGCTTTCCCTCCTTCTCTTCCTGCTTCTCCTTCTGTTTCTGCTTCTCCTTCTGCTTCTGTTTCTTTTCCTTCTTGTGTTTCTTCCGCTTCTGCTTCTCAAGTTTCTGCATCTCCTGCTTCTCCTTCTGCTGCTCTTTCTGCTTCTCCTGCTGCTTTTCCTTCTCCTGCTCCTTCTTCTGCTTCTCTTTCTGCTTCTCCTTCTGTTTCTCCTACTCCTTCTCCTTCTCGTTCTTCTCCTTTTCCTTCTGCTTCTCCTTCTGCTTCTGCATCTTCTGCTTCTTCTGCTACTGCCTCTGCTTCTTCTGTTTCTTCTGCTTCCCCTTCTGCTTCTCCTTATGCTTTTGCTTCTCTTTCTGCTTCTGCTTCTCCTTCTGCTTCTCAGATTCTGCTTCTTCTGCTTCTCCTGCTACTCCTTCTGCTTCAGGTTCTGCGTCTGCTTCTTCGGCTTCTTCTGCTTCTGCTTCTCCTGCTGCTGCTTCTTCTGCTTCTCCTGCTTCTCTTTCTGCTTTTCCTTCTGTTTCTGCTTCTCCTTCTGCTTCTTCTCCTTCCTATGTTTCTTCTGCTTCTGCTTCTCCTGCTTCTGCTTCTTCTGCTTCTCCTGCTTCTCCTTCTCATTCTCCTTCTCTTTCTGCTTCTGCTTTTCCTTCTGTTTCTCCTACTCCTAATCCTTCTCTTTCTCCTTCTCCTTCTTCTTCTTCTGCTTCTCCTGCTGCTTCTTCTTCTGCTTCTTCTGCTTTTTCTGTTTCTTCTTCTTCTGCTTCAGCTTCTGCTTCTTCTGCTTCTCCATCTGCTTCTGCTTTTCTCCTTCTGTTTCTTCTGTTTGTGCGTCTCCTGCTTCTTCTTCTTCTTCTTCTCCTACTTCTCCTTCTGCTTCTCCGTCTCCTTCTCCTTCTCCTTCAATTTCTCCTTCTTGTGCATCTCATTCTGCTTCTGCTTCTGCTTCTCCTGCTCCTGCTTCTGCTTCTTCTGTTTCTCCTTCTGCTTCTTCTTCTGCTTCTCTTTCTGCTTCTTATTCTGCTTCTGCTCCTCCTACTCCTAATCCTTCTCTTTCTCCTTCTTCTTCTGCTTCTCGTTCTGCTTCTGCTTCTTCTGCTTGTTCGGTTTCTTCTGCTTCTGCTTTTCCAGCTTCTGCTGCTTCTGCTTCTCCTTCTGCTTCAGGTTCTCCTTCTGATTCTTCGGCTTCTTCTGTTTTTTCTGCTCCTCCTTCTCTTGCTACTGCTTCTTCTGCTTCTTTTGCTTCTCTTTCTGCTTCTCCTTCTGCTTCTGCTTCTCCTTCTGCTCCTTCTCCTTCTTCTGTTTCTTCTTCTTCTTCTTCTTCTGCTTCTCCCGCTTCTGCTTCTTCTGCTTCTCCTGCTTGTCCTTCTCCTTCTGCTTCTCCTTCTCCTTCTTCTGCTTCTCTTTCTGCTTCTGCTTCTTCTGATTCTCCAACTTCTCCTTCTTCTTCTCCTTCTAATTCTGCTTCTCTTTCTGCTTCTGCATCTCCTTCTGCTTCACCTTCTGCTGCTCCTTCTCCTTCTTCTGTTTCTCCCTCTGCTTCTGCTTCTTATGCTTCTTCTTATTCTTCTGATTCTGCTTCTCCTGCTTCTGCTTCTTATGCTTCTACTGCTTCTTCTTCTGCTTCTTCTGCTTCTACTTCTCTTTCTGCTTCTGCTTCTCCTGCTTGTTTTTCTGCTTCTTCTGCTGCTTTTTCTACTTCTCCTTCTGCTTCTCTTTTTGCTTCTCCTTCTGCTTCTGCTTCTTTGTTTCTCATGCCTGAATTTCTGGTTCTACTTCTTCTGCTGCTTCTCTTTCTGCTTCTGTTTCTGCTTCTTCTCTTTCGGCTTCTCCTGATTCTTGTCCTCCTTCTGCTTCTCTTTCTGCTTCTCATTCTGCTTCTGCTTCTCCTTCTGCTTCTGCTTCTCCTCCTTCTCCTTCTCCTACTTCTGCTTCTCTTTCAGCTTCTGCTTCTTCTGCTTCTCCTTCTTCTCCTTCTGCATCTCCGTCTGCTTGTGCTTGTCCTTATGCTTCTTCTTCTGCCTCTGCTTCTCCTTCTCCTTCTTTTGCTTCACCTTTTGTTTCTGCTTCTTCTGCTTTTCCTGCTTCTCCTTCTGCTTCTTCTGCTTCTCCTAATGCATCTTCTTCTGCTTCTGCTTCTCCTTCTCCTTCTTCTGCTTCTCCTTCTGATTCTCCTTCTGCTTCTTCTTCTGCTTTACCTGCTTCTCTTTCTGCTTCTCCTTCTGCTTCTCCTTCTGTTTCTCCTTCTCCTTCTTGTTCTTCTGCTTTTCCTTCTGCTTTTCCTACTGCTTCTGCTACAACTGCTACTGCTTCTACTTCTTTTGTTTCTTCTGCTTCTCCTTCTGCTTTTGATTCTCTTTCTGCTTCTGCTTCTCCTTCTGCTTCTCATTCTGCTTCTAAAGATTCTGCTTCTTCTGCTTCTCCTGCTTCTCCTTCTGCTTCAG
>NW_012306466.1:0-2725 GCF_000151885.1 Dipodomys ordii
TCTCTCTCTCTCTCTCTCTCTCTCTCTCTCTCTCTCTCTCTCTCTCTCTCTCTCCTCTCTCTCTCTCATCATCATCATCATCGTCGTCATGTCATCATCATCATCGTCATCATCATCGTCTTCGTCTTCTTCTTCTTCTTCCTCCTCCTCCTCCTCCTCTTCTTCTTCTTCTTCCTCTTCTTCTTCTTCTTCTTCTTCTTCTTCTTCTTCTTCTTCTTCTTCTTCTTCTTCTTCTTCTTCTTCTTCTTCTTCTTCTTCTGTATCTTCTGTTTCTGCTTCTCCTGCTTCTGCATTTGCGCTTCTCCTGCTTCTCTTTCTTCTTCTCATTCTTCTGCTTCTCCTGCTTCTCCTATTGCTTCGGCTGCCCTTCCTTCTCCTTCTCCTTCTCCTACTTCTGCTTCTTCTTCTGCTTTTGCTTCTTCTGCTTCTCCTGCTTCTCCTTCTTCATCTTCTTCTGCTTCTGCTCCTCCTTCTGCTGCTTCTTCTGCTTCTGCTTCTTCTTCCTCTGCTTCTCCTTCTGCTGCTCCTTCTGCTTCTCCTTCTGCTGCTCCTTCTGCTTTTCGTTCTGCTTCTTATTCTCCTTCTGCTCTTCCTACTCCTAATCCTTCTCTTTCTCCTTCTCCTTCTTCTTCTTCTGCTTCTCGTTCTGCTTCTGCTACTGCTTCTTCTGCTTGTTCTGTTTCTTCTGCTTCAGGTCCTGCTTCTGCTTCTTCAGCTTCTTCTGTTTCTTGTGCTTCTGCTTCTCCTGCTACTGCTTCTTCTCCTTCTCTTTCTGCTTCTCCTTCTGCTTCTGCTTCTCCTTCTGCTCCTTCTCCTTCTTCTCTTTCTTCTTCTTCTTCTTCTTCTGCTTCTCCTGCTTCTGCTTCTTCTGCTTCTCCTTCCTTTCCTGTGCTTCTGCTTCTCCTTCTCCTTCTTCTGCTTCTCTTTCTGCTTCTGCTTCTTCTGATTCCCCAACTAATCCTTCTTCTCCTTCTGTTTCTGCTTCCCTTTCTGCTTCTTCATCTCCTTCTGCTTCACCATCTGCTGCTCCTTCTCCTTCTTCTGTTTCTCCCTCTGCTTCTGCTTCTGCTTCTTATGCTTCTTCTTGTTCTTCTGCTTCTGCTTCTCCTGTTTCTCCTTCTCCTGCTTCTGCTTCTTATGCTTCTACTGCTTCTTCTTCTGCTTCTGCTTCTTCTGCTTCTACTTCTCTTTCTGCTTCTGCTTCTCCTGCTTGTTTTTCTGCTTCTTCTGCTGCTTCTCCTTCTGCTGCTTCTTCTACTTCTCCTTCTGCTTCTCTTTTTGCTTCTCTTTCTGCTTCTGCTTCTTCTGTTTCTCCTGCCTGAATTTCTGGTTCTACTTGTTCTGCTGCTTCTCCTTCTGCTTCTGCTTCTACTTCTGCTTCTGTTTCTGCTTCTTCACTTTCGGCTTCTTCCGCTTCTGCTTCGTCTGCTTCTCCTTCCTTTCCTCTGCTTCTGCTTCTCCTTCTACTGCTTCTCTTTGTGCTTCTGCTTCTTCTGATTCTCCAACTAATCCTTCTTCTTCTCCTTCTGTTTCTGCTTCTCTTTCTGCCTCTCCATCTCCTTCTGCTTCACCTTCTGCTGCTCCTTCTCCTTCTTCTGTTTCTCCCTCTGCTTCTGCTTCTGCTTCTTATGCTTCTTTTTGTTCTTCTGCTTCTGCTTCTCCTGCTTCTGATTCTTATGCTTCTACTGCTTCTTCTTCTTCATCTGCTTCTTCTGCTTCTTCTGCTTCTACTTCTCTTTTGCTTCTGCTTCTCCTGCTTTTTTTTCTGCTTCTTCTGCTGCTTCTCCTTCTACTGCTTCTTCTACTTCTCCTTCTGCTTCTCTTTTTGCTTCTCTTTCTGCTTCTGCTTCTTCTGTTTCTCCTGCCTGAATTTCTGGTTCTACTTCTTCTGCTGCTTCTCCTTCTGCTTCTGCTTCTACTTCTGCTTCTGTTTCTGCTTCTTCTGCTTCTTCTCTTTCGGCTTCTCCTGCTTCTGCTTCTTGTGCTTCTCCTGCTTCTCTTTCTGCTTCTCATTCCGCTTCTGCTTCTCCTTCTGCTTCTGCTTCTCCTCCTTCTCCTTCTCCTACTTCTGCTTTTCCTTTAGCTTCTGCTTCTTCTCCTTCTCCTGCTTCTCCTTCTGCCTCTCCTTCTGCTTGTGCTTGTCCTTATGCTCCTTCTTCTTCTGCTTCTGCTTCTCCTTCTTTTGCTTCTACTTCTTCTGCTTTACCTGCTTCTCCTTCTGCTTCTGCTACTTCTGCTTCTTCTGCTCCTCCTTCTGCATCTTCTTCTGCTTCTGCTTCTCCTTCTCCTTCTTCTGCTTCTCCTTCTGATTCTCCTTCTGCTTCTTCTTCTTCTTCTTCTTCTGCTTTACCTGCTTCTCTTTCTGCTTCTCCTTCTGCTTCTCCTTGTTTCTCCTTCTCCTTCTTGTTCTTCTGCTTTTCCTTCAGCTTCTCCTTCTGCTTCAGCTACAACTGCTACTGCTTCTACTTCTTCTGTTTCTTCTGCTTCTCCTTCTGCTTTTGATTCTCTTTCTGCTTCTGCTTCTCCTTCATCTTCTCATTCTGCTTCTCCAGATTCTGCTTCTTCTGCTTCTCCTGCTTCTCCTTCTGCTTCAGGTTCTGCTTCTGCTTCTTCGGATTCTTATGCTTCTGCTTCTCCTGCTTCTGCTTCTTCTGCTTCCCCTCCTTCTCTTTCTGCTTCTCCTTCTGTTTCTGCTTCTCCTTCTGCTTCTGCTTCTTGTCCTTGA